>NC_059363.1:31973837-32142781 GCF_019703515.2 Myxocyprinus asiaticus
GTGTCAGAGAAACATTGAAATTCAGGTTGAAGTTCAGGCCTTGTGAGTGCATACACATTTATTTTATTTCTTGACATTTTATCTGTTGTTATGTTGGGTCAGTTTTTGGTCATTTGATGTAAAAGTTTTGGTATTAAAACAATGCTTTCTTTATGACAGTGTTCACCTTCTGTTTGTTTTGTAGTGTGGAAATAAAAATTAAAAAAAATATATTGAAAATCAACACTTATTGCAATACATACCAATGTTCTTATAATTTGTCGTCTTGTAATGTGGAATTACAGTTCTGTACCAGATAATCATTCATTAATGGGGTTCCCTGTATTTTTACTTTAGAATACTGTTCAAGGTTGTAAGTAATTCCCTCAAAATTATGTGGTAATTCTTTATTAATTACTCATGGGTTCCCTGTATTTTCACTTTAGAATACTGTTCCAGGTTGTAAGTAATTCCCTCATAATTATGTGGTAATTCTTTATTAATTACTCATGGGTTCCCTGTATTTTCACTTTAGAATACTGTTCCAGGTTGTAAGTAATTCCCTCATAATTATGTGGTAATTCTTTATTAATTACTCATGGGTTCCCTGTATTTTCACTTTAGAATACTGTTCCAGGTTGTAAGTAATTCCCTCATAATTATGTGGTAATTCTTTATTAATTACTCATGGGTTCCCTGTATTTTCACTTTAGAATACTGTTCCAGGTTGTAAGTAATTTCCTCATAATTATGTGGTAATTCTTTATTAATTACTCATGGGTTCCCTGTATTTTCACTTCCCCTCAGTCATTGCCTTACATACAGGAATAATTTACCCAATGGTAATGTGATATGTGCTGAGGAAAATAAGAGACACATACACACTATGCTGTATATAAATCATAAACCTACCTGAGGTAAGTTGGCTAATTATGGCAAGGCACTAAGAGTGGGGATGGGGTTCCATTCTGTAGCTGATTTCTGGTTACAGACCACACTCACAAAGCAATTGACCATACAGGCCAAAACTTCTATTAAATTCGCTGTAATGACTCTTTTTGGGAATGTAGTAATTTCACGAAATGCATATTCCATAGTAATAATAATAATAATAACATTAATAGTAAGGAAGAAGAAAGGGCCACAACCTGATTATTGTAATGGATAATTGTGTATGACTGTTCATTAGTAGTTACTTAATAGTTATTTCTCCTGAAGCTGAATTAGTAGATAATTAAAAACAGTTCTTCAGGAGGCATGACTGAATTCTATAGTTATTGATTAGCTAATTGTTACTTAACACAATTATAAAATGCTATTACATACTGATTAGTTAACACATCTTCCTTAGTAGTTAATAGTAGTGACTTAAGTGTTAATTAAGAATGAAATATTAGTTCTGCAGTAATTCCTTATTAGTTATGCATTAAGTAAGATACAGTATTCTAAAGTGTTACCTCTAAAGATTGTAAATTGTATGTGTAACTTACACTTCAACTGAATGAATTAATAAATGAATACTTTGACACCTCTGATGTTAGTACTGGTGGAATTTGCAGATGGTCCCTTACAAGTTAGTCCATGAAAGCCCATAGGAGCATTTTAGGCATAATTCTCCAACTAGAAGCGTTGACCATTTGAGTTCAGTGTTTTATGCCTGTATGATATAGTCATATGTTCTTTAACGTAATTGTGCTAATGATATCGTTGTAAAATTGTCAGCTCTAGAGAGCGCGGGTAGGAGAAACCGAATGTCAAACAAATAACCATAACTTCTGGAGATAAGGTAGAAGTCAGCGTTAATTTTGCATCCCTTAATACATGCCAGCTCCAGTTTCAGTCCAACTTAATGTGGATTATACGTGCTGGCGTAAATGTAAATTAAGTTCCTTTTACAGCGCAACTTTCCACTTTATCACGAAACCCGATCTGGATCTGATTTTCTCCGTTATTTAATGCACCTGCGCCCAACTCATTAGAGATCACTCTTATTTGGCAAGCATTCATTACAATGTATTTTTTATTTTTATTTTTATTTATACATCTGTTGGGTTTTCATTTCTTGAACAACAGACAGTACACACTCATGTTATTTATAATGAGGTATTTTTTTCACATTTTTTGCACTGTACAATGCAGAAACAAGACAAATGTAGTGCAACAAGTTAGGCAAAACAAACAAACGACTATGATGAAACAGTATGCTGGAACAGATATGAAAAGGTTTGAAAAACAGCAGCTAGCGTTATACAGGGCCACACCGCACCTGCAATGGCAAATTTATTATGAATACACTTAAAACATAAAATTGGAACCCTTTATAAACAACCCCATTAAAACCCAAAAAAATAACTTGCCTTCAGTGAGAAAGGCTCTTACAATTCACTAAGATTACCACATCAACGCACTTCAACCTAATATTCACCGGGGGAGAGAGAACAAAGCTGCAGAGTTGATCCTGCTGCTTCTCTTGCAAACGAAATGCAAGCACTAAACAGTTTACAGGGAAGATAAACGCAATGTCCTCTTTATGAGCACCATTTATCAATCAAATACTTAATGTGCGGTGCACCAATCACAAGGGAGAGGCACACCTGTGCTCAGTAATAGAGAATTGAGCTTAATATTAGCAACTGAATTCACTAATAAGAGACGCACACCATGCGCGCTCAATACGCAATGCGCAGAGACACTGACAGACATAATAATGATTAAAAAAAAAAAATAATAATACATTTTTTTTAAAAACACACACACACACCCACACACACACACACACATTAAAGCCATCTTATTGGTCACATATAATTAAAGCATGCAACTTTTTTAAACTCATAGTAATTGAGATAGATACATACATTTATAAATTCACTTGTTACACTGGACCACATAAAATGTACTAGTAAATTAAAAAATGTGCTTAAAAATTCTTAAAAGAATCTTAAAGGAAATAGAGACCATTTACAAGACTTGTACATGCTGATTATAGCCTACAGCTTAAATTCTAACCTAAAATCTTGATGTAGCCTATCATTCATTTTACCCAAGAATTTTACTGCATTATATAGCAACATGGCTTCAAGTTTGTGGGTAAAACCAGAATGTTAGTGTGTATTGACTTATTGAAACATTTGTCAGGAGCCTATTTGTTTATATATATTCATAATTTGTACTCAAATTTGGTGAATCTTTGGTTGTTTTTAAAAATTGCATGTCTGCAAATATTAAAAAAGCAAATTATGTTTTATATGTGTACAGAGGGCATTTAAGTTATTATACAGTTGCCCCCCTACAAGCACACCCGGCCCCACACTGCCCCCCCCCCCCCCCCCCCCCCCAGCAGTCTAGAACTGCCCCTGGATACTGGGGCAATAGTTTGCACAATTTGTCAACTTATCCAAATACTTTTAAGACAGCAATATCAATATGTTTTTTTTTTTTAAGTAAATTAAGATAATGCTTATTTGAAATAACTACTTCAAAAAAGGTTTCATATATTCTTGTTTATTTCAATCACATTTGACATTTCATAACATCTTAAGTATTCTAGTAGTCTTTTTACCCCAAATACTATCCTTTCACTTATTAGTTATTGACATTTTTTATATAATCACCTTGAACAAAATTGAAAATGACAAATAAGTATTTTGACTCAAAATCCATCCATCCATCCATTTCCGACCGCTCATACGGGACCGGGTCACGGTGGCAGCAGACTAAGCAAAGTAGCCCATATGTCTTTTTCTCCAGCCACATCCTCCAGCTCATCCTGGGGGATCCCAGGGCATTTCCAGGCCAGCCGAGAGATCTAATCCCTCCAGTGTGTTCTGGGTCTTCCCCTAGGCCTCCTCCGGGTTGGATATGGCCGAAACACCTCTGCAGCAAGGCGTCCAGGAGGCATCTTACTTGTATTCGCAATCTTATTCTTTCAGTCACTACCCAAAGCTTATGACCATAGATGAGGGTTGGAACATACACTGACTTTGAAATTGAGAGCTTTGCCTTCAGGCTTAGCTCCTTCTTCACCACCACGGTCTGGTACAGCGACCGCATTACTGCAGACGCTGCACCAATCCGCCTGTCAATCTCACGCTCCAACTTTCCCTCACTCGTGAACAAGATCCTGAGATACTTGAACTCCTCCACTTGGGGCAGCTGCTCTCTCCCTACCTGAAGAGAGCAATCCACCCTTTTCTAGCAGAGAACCATGGCCTCAGACTTGGAGGTGCTGACCCTCATCCCAATCACTTCACACTCGGCCGCGAACCTCCCAAGTGCATGCTGGAGGTCAAAGCATGATGATGCCAACAGGACCACATCATCTGCAAATATCAGGGATGCAATCCTGAGGCCGCCAAACTGGACACACTCCACACCTCATCTGCGCCTTGAGATCCTATCCATGAATATCACAAACAAGATCGTGACAAGGGACAGCCCTGTCGGAGTCCAACGGCCACTGTGAACAAGCTTGGCTTAATGCCGAGGATACGGACACAGCTCTTGCAATGGTTATACAGGGACCGAATGGCACGTACTAGCAGCCCCATTACCCCATACTCCCGCAGCATCCCCCACAAGACATCCCGGGGGACACAGTTGTATGCCTTCTCCAAGTCCACAAAACACATGTAAACTGGATAAGTAAACTCCCACGCCTCTCTATGACCTGCGCTAAGGTAAAGAGCTGATCCACTGTTCTGAAACCAGTACTGAATCTGCGCTGTTCCTCCTCAATCTGAGGTTCGACAATAGGCCGGCGTCTCCTCTCCAGCATCCTGGCATTAGCTTTCAAAGGTAGGCTGAGAAGTGTGATCCCTCGATAGTTGGAACACACCCTCCAGTCCCCATTTTTTAAAATGGGAACTACCACACCTGTCTGCCAATCCCTAGGTACCACCCCAGATGTCCACAAATGCTGAAAATGTGTGTCACCCATGACAGCCCAACAACATCCAGGGCCTTCAGCATCTCACGGTGAATCTCATCCACCCCTAGTGCCTTGCCACTTCTGAGATCTGCCAGGGAATGAGTGTCAACCCCGCCCCCCCCCCACCCAAGTCCTCTGTCCCTGCCTCCTCCAAAGAGTGCATGTTAGTCAGGTTTAGGAGTTCCTCAAAATGTTCCTTCCAATGCTAGACTACACCAGACGAGGTCAACAGTTCCCCACCCCATCCAACAATGGCCTGGACAAATCCCTGCTTTCCATGCCTGAGCCGTCTAATGGTTTGCCAGAACCGACCAAAAGTCCTTCTCCATGGCCTCCCCAAACTCCTCCCACACCCGGGTTTTCGCTTCCAAAACCGCTGCCCTTGCAGTCCTTTTGGCCTGCTGGTACCTGTCAGCCGAGTCTAGATTTCCATGGGCTAACCAATCCACAAAAGCTTCTTTCAGCCTGATGGCTTCCTTCATCACATGTGTCCGCCAGTGGGTTCTAGGACTGCCACCCCGACAGGCACCAACAACCTTTCAGCCACAGCTCACAGCAGCCGCATCCACAATGGACGCCTTAAACAGGGTCCACTTGGACTCTATGTCTCTATACTCCTCTGGGATGTGGGAGAAGCTCCTCCAGAGGTAGTAATTAAAAATCCCCTGGACAGGAGTCTCTGCCAAATGTTCTCAGTTCACCCTCACAATCCATTTGGGTTGCTAGGTCTATCTGGCAGTTTCCCCCGCCATCTGTTCCAAATCACTCAGGTGGTAATCGGTTGACAACTCAGCTCCTTTCTTCACCCGAGTGTCCAGAACATACGGCCGCAGGTCTGATGACACGACAGTAAAGTCGATCATTGACCTTTGGCCTAAGGTGCTCTGGTACCAAGTACACTTATGAACAACCTTATGTTTGAACATGGTGTTTGTTATGGCCAATTCATGACTAGCACAGAAGTCCAATATCAGAACTCTGCTTGGGTTCAGATCAGGCAGGCTGTTCCTCCCAATCACTCCCCTCCAGGTATCTCCATCGTTGCCAACATGGGCATTGAAGTTGCCCAGCAGAACTATGGAGTCCCCAGCTGGCACCCCCTCCTAGACCCCTCACAGGGTCTCCAACAAGGCAGAATATTCTTGACTGTGGTTCAGTGCATAAGCACAGACCACAGTCAGAGCTTTTCCCCCTATAACACGACATCGCAATGAGGCGACCCTCTCATCTACTGGGCTAAACTCCAAAATCATTGTGCCAAGCCAGGGGCTTATAAGTATACCCACACCCGCTTGACAACTTTCACCCTGATGAACTCCGGAGAAGGAGAGTTTGGTTCCAGAGCCAGACCAGTGTGTAGAGGTGAGTCCAACTATATCTAGCTTGTATCTCTCAACCTCACACACTAATTCTGGCTCCTTCCGCACCAGTGAGGTCACATTCCATGTTCCAAAAGCCAGTTTCCGTAACCAAGGTCCAGTCCGCACAGGCCCCCGCCTTCACCTGCTACCCATTGTGAATCACACCGTTCCTCTATTTCTCTCCTTGCAGGTGGTGGGCCCACAAGGAGGCGGCCCCACGTTGTTTTTTCGGGCTAGTTTTTGATACTGTTTAGTGTTTTGGGAGAAAATAAAATCAAAGGAGCCTTTTATCTGGGGGAGCCTTTAGCCCCGTTGTACCCTACCTCAAAGAGGAAAGAATGGGGGAAAAAACACCAGTATATGTGGTACTTTGTTGTTTATTTTATTCTTCTTACTCATGTTTTTGTCCGTTTGGTTTTACTACCAAAAATCAAAAACCACAGAATGGCATTTACATCTGTCTAACACTGAAGCATTGCAAGAGATGGAAGCTGCTCGCTAGAGGCAGTTTCTTCAGAGACAAGCAATGCATTATATTCACAATTAGGCAGGCACTTCTGCAAATTAGGCCGGCTTGGTTTCAAACCAGTAGAGTGCAAAAGTCTGATTACAAAAGTAAGTGGATATATATATATATATATATATATATATATATATATATATATATATATATATATATATATAAACTACCATAAGCTCGAGGATGTTAATCGATGGTAAATGCTTCTGTTGAAGCCAGTGTTAAATAGTGTAATTTGTGCTTAATAGCAGGATAAAAAAATATATATTTTAAGTTTAAATCAATAGTTTTTTTAGTTGTTATTTCGTAATGCTTCATGGGATTGTAGTTCATTCCCCCTTGAAAGACATTAAGTACACAGTATTTTTGTCCTATTTTAGAATACATTTTTGTTTCAAAGTTTGTAATGTTGTGATTTGCCTCAGAGCTGGTTTGTTTGGTTCATGGCTTAGAACTCTTTTATGAAGTACTTTATGAAATCCCTATTGAAAAAAAAAATGAATGGGAAAAATACTTCTGGAACCAAGATGTCTGAAAAAGTAGGCGGACACTATTGCACTCTTTTGCGAACTGAGCTGGATTCACATACCTAAAATATAGTTTTCAAGTGATCTTGAGAGTGGTTCCCTGTACTCACTAACTTGAGAAAACAGTTTTTACATCAATCAAACAAACTCGGTCTGCACCAAAAGCTTTTTTTTATTATTTTATTTCTTTTTATGAAAATGCCCTAAAAAGAGCACTTATCAAGCAACAAAAATAATTCCTGAATCTGGAAACATGGAAACAGAAATTCTTGGATTCAGAAGCAAACACATAATCTTATTTCTTTTAATCAGTGAATGAAGATGTAAATCAGAGTATCAGCAGCATCTTATCACTTACTGCCTGTCTTCATTAAGGTCTACATAAAACCTATTGGGGATATAGATTGCAGCTCATTATGATTCAGTGAGTTCATTGGTACAAATCTGCCCTCATTATACTTTTGTGAGCACATCTGTCTCTCTGTCTCACATATCCCTCCTGTACACCAACTGCAGGCTCTTAACAGCTGGAAACAACTGTGAATCAAAGTTGAGCAGACTCCACCACTCAGTTGTATGTCCTTATACACTGGCGGCCAAAAGTTTGGAATAATGTACAGATTTTGCTGTTTCGGAAGGAAATTGGTACATTAATTCACCAAAGTGGCATTCAACTGATCACAAAGTATAGTCAGGACATTACTGATGTAAAATACACCATCACTATTTGAAAAAAGTCATTTTTAATCAAATCTAGACAGGCCCCATTTCCAGCAGCTTTCACTCCAACATCTTATCCTTGAGTAGTCATGCTGAATTGATAATTTAGTACTAGAAAATCACTTGCCATTATATCAAACACTGCTGAAAGCTATTTGGTTCATTAAATGAAGCTTAACATTGTGTTTGTTTTTGAGTTGCTACAGTATGCAAAAGACTGGCATGTCTTAAGGTCAATATTAGGTCAAAAATGGCAAAAAAGAAACAGCTTTCTATAGAAACTCGTCAGTCAATAATTGTTTTGAGGAATGAAGGCTATACAATGCTTGAAATTGCCAAAAAACTTAAGATTTCATACAAAGGTTTACACTACAGTCTTCAAAGACAAAGGACAACTGACTCTAACAAGGACAGAAAGAGATGTGGAAGGCCAGATGTACAATTAAAGAAGAGGATAAGTACATCAGAGACTCTGGTTTGAGAAATAGACACCTCACATGTCCTCAGCTGACAGCTTCATTGAATTCTACCTGCTCAACACCAGTTTCATGTACAACAGTAAAGAGAAGACTCAGGGGTGCAGGCCTTATTGGAAGAATTGCAAAGAAAAAGCCACTTTTGAAACAGAAAAAAAGAAGAAAATGTTAGAGTGGATAAAGAAACAGACATTGGACAACAGATAATTGGAAAAGAGCGTTATGGATCTTAACCCCATAGAACTTTTGTGGGATCAGCTAGACTGTAAGGTGCGTGAGAAGTGCCCAGCAAGACAGCCACATCTATGGCAAGTGCTACAGAAAGCGTGGGGTGAAATGTCACTGGTATTTGTATCTGGACAAACTGACAGCTAGAATGCCAAAGATCTGCAAAGCTGTCATTTCTGCACATGGAGAATTTTTTGATGAGAACTCTTTGAAGTAGTTTAAGTAGTTCAGAATTTTTTTTTTTCAAATTGTAATAGTAATTTTTCATGTTATTAATGTCCTGACTATACATTGTGATTAGTTGAATGCCACTTTGGTGAATAAAAGTACCAATTTATTTCCATAAGAGCAAAATCTGTACATTATTCCAAACTTTTGGCTGCCAGTGTATATAAATTATATAGCAAAATCTCTTTGACTGTAGCTTGAAGCAGGTAGCTTTGAATACAAATGAGGTCAGATTTGCTACTTCTGTTTAAACATTCCAAGAATGTTTTTTTTTTTTTCAGATGAATAACTGTACACCCATGATTGCTTATGTACTGCACTGGGATTGCTGCTTGCATTTGTAAACTGTAAGACAAAGAAGATGAAGCATGATGCAGATTTTACAGGTACCCAAATGCAGAAAAAAAAAAAAAAAAAAAAAGGCTTGGCTGTAATATAAGTGCATGGTTACACTAAACATTCTTAAATCTTAAGTGTGTAACTTTTTCTGTGATAAAATACTTGATCTTATCCCAGCTTAACCCTCCTATTGCTTTCGGGTAATTTTTGACCCAGGAGAGATAAATCATATTTTTAAAATACCACAGTTTTTAGGACGGGAAGCAAACTTTGTGACTTTGTCAAGACTATCAAGCTATACATAATAGTTTATTTGTTTTTTCCCCAGATATTTTAATAAAATTGTTGCATCTTTTGGGTCCGCGGGTCAATTTTTACCCAGACATCAAATGTGGCTTTACACATGATATTATGTAGATTTTTTGTATATCTATGAATTAGATTTTTTCCAATTAACACTTTACTTAAATTCAGAGTCCTTCCCATATTCACACACACTTTTTTGTCTCTCAATGGGACATTCTTATTTACAAACATGCACACACACATACAGTCACATACAGACACACACAAATTCCTGTACAAAACAGATGTAATAGATGTAACAATCATAAAAAATGAACTAAATCAAAGGTATTTCTGTCTAATGGGGGTGTGGTGAGAGCAAAATTCCATGCACACATTAGTCTAAGTAGGGCTTGAAAGAGGAAATTGTCCATATTTTACTCTGCAGCCATCTGATGCTGAACCAGCTTGCAGTATTCTCACGCAATAACATTCGGCAGTTCAGAGAGTAAATAGAATAGGTTTTGCTTAAAAACATAGTACACGTATTAATGTTGTAGACGTGAGTACAGTTGTTTTGATGATGTTTAGTTGAAAATGAATACACTGATTTCATACATTTTAACCACCAAGTTGTATTGAGCAGTTATGAGTATTAGGAAATTCATTAAAATTATTAGTAATTCTCACATTAGATGTTAATATATATGTTATATTACGATATATTTAAATACAATTTTACAGAAATGTTGATAAAAAAATATGTCTTCACATGTATCACACTGGTTTTGATTTAGTTAATGTATATTTTGAGATACATTTTATAAGTGGCATATTAAATAGTTAACATGCCAAAATATCAATCTTTCCACATACACGAACAGTTAAGAAGTTACTAATGACTTACTACATGTTGGGGTGTTTTTTGTTTTTTTTTTGCTTTTTTCATAGAATTTACAAAATAAAATATGCATCCAACTGTGCAGAGATATGCAGCAATTTTGCATGGTTTATTAAAAACTGCAAGGCTTCCTATTAAATATAATACGGAGAATACCTTGCTAATGATCTTGATTTCTTTTTTTAAGCCCAACAATCTGTAACCCTCTATCCACCAGTCTATGCACATGCCCGAAACTCCCAAAATTAAAAACTAGAAACTAGCACTTATACAAAGGGAGCCAATGAGCATTCAACGTCACTGACGTAAAACCCAACCCATTCTCACTCCCGAGGCATCAAATACTTCTGCTTGTGCAAGAGCCCAGCGCGTCCATCTACAGATGCCAAAAGCACCCTCTGGCATCTGTATCCTATGCATGCAGAGGGCAGTCTAAAAGGGTATTAAAATAGTACTTCATATGAGTAACCGCAATATGTTTTATTATACTTATAAATATATTAGTGTGGTTATATTACACGATCATGTCAATTATTTTAGATCCCCTAACCCAACCCCATTCCTGAACCTAACCAATTATCAATTAAATAAATCATGAATGAGGTTTCATGTTTAACATCGTTGAGAATTGGTTAGGTTTAGGGATGGGGTTGGGTTGGGTAAATTTAGTAACAATAATTTAAATTTGCATTACACAATTATTTTGATATTTTTAAGCACCCGACCCCACCATTATGCCTAAACCTAACCAATTCTCAACAATATTAAAGACATAACAAGCAGATAAAAGTACAGTCACAATCATTTATTTAAAATAAAAATTATGCAAAAGCACTATAATAATTCCAAACCAAACGATAGAATTGTGTGAGGATCGGAGTGAAACCGAAGATTTTAATCGCTGAAAATCGTACCCCTCTGTGAAGGCAGCACCATCCAATACCGGTTACACATCTTATTCAAAAGATACATCCGAACTTGAGCTCATCGTAATCGGTCACAAGACACGTGAGAGTCAATGGCATTTGATGTCACGCTGACGCTTTCTTGTGGCGGCGATTTTTGAATTTGTTACTAGAACGAGTCGAGAGCTGAATGTGTTACGGCGGACACCAGGGGACCGCAAAATAAAAACTAACATTTGGGTCTGTTCTTCACACAAAGAGATCGGAATGCATGGAGTACACCCAGAACTGAACAGGTCACTTCAGCAGAGCAGAATGTGTATATAACATAACGGATTAGACATTAACCACTGTAAAATAATACATGTTGCTGAAACTCTGTTAGTGTCCCATGGCAAACAAAATAAAAATGAAATGCTTCATGAATGATTAAATGATTGCAGAATATTTGGTTGGTTAAGGAATATAATCCTTTGAAATGAGTTGACTATGGCACCAGAAATGACACAGAACATAATTAAACCAATATAATGCCATGTTAGGTAAATGCATTAACTATGTTAAATAATTTGAACAGCTAGCAGCCATATCATCCTGTAGCTCTAGACTGGTTGCCCACTGAGGCTAAGCAGGGTTGAACCTGGTCAGTACCTGGATGGGAGACCTCCTGGGCAAAACTAAAGTTGCTGCTGGAAGAGGTATTAGAGAGGCCAGCAGTGGTGCTCACTCTGTGGTCTACGTGGGTCCAAACGGCCTAGTAAATTGACAGGGACATTATAGTGTTAAAAGGCACTGACCTTTGGATGAGATGTTAAACTGAGGTCCTGACTCTCTGTGGTCATTAAAAAATCCCACTTCTTGTAAAGAGTAGGGGTGTAACCCTGGTGCCCTGGCCAAATTCCCTCATGGCCCTTATTGATCATGGCCTCCAAATAATCCCCATCCATGAATTAGCTCTATCACTCCACTCTCTCCTCTCCACCAATGGCTGGTGTGTGGTGGGTGTTCTGGTGCACTGTGGCTGCAGTCACATCATCCAGGTGGATGCTACACACTGGTTGTGGTTGAGGAGAGTCCCCTGCTCGCCGTGTAAAGCGCTTTGAGTGTAGTGTCAGAAAGTGCTATATACTGGAAGTGTAAAGATCATACATTCATTCAAATTTGATGGCATTTAACATTTTAGTAATCTCGTCAATTATAAATTAATGGATTAATTCCATTAATTCAATAGTCATCAATACGTAAACATTTGTAAGTTTCTTAAGGTGTTAAAGGGGTCATGAAATGCTCTGTTAGTGAAGTTTTTTTTCACCAAAACAGTCATTATTTAGTAATATTTGATAATTTTCCAAGCTTGGTTTTGGCCTCAGCTCCTCCTTTAAACATCAACGTAAACACCCACTGTTCTGATTGGCTAACATTGTTTAGCCCCTCAAATACAGCCATATTTGAAATTAAATCGGAAGAGAATGAACAATCCCACAATATTATAAATCTACATTTCAGGGTTTACACATAACACAGATCCAACACATTGCAACCGAATATACTAAACCGTTCATCTCAAGCATTGTTAACACTCACACCGGACGCGAGAAGCACGTCACTTCAAAAGCAATAGAGCCCATTATAATCAATGATGCTCTCAACCATGGAAGTGTCCGTTGCATTAAACAGTAAACAGATGTTCCATTCCATTTTCCACTGCACACGCTGGCACTACTACTGCAAATAAACAGTTTAGAAAGTTTGTGTCAATGCGCGTGGTGTTAACAGCCTCAAGCCATTGCGTTGCATCGCACGGACGCGTCAAGAAGGGTATAGCTGCAGGTATCGCTCCAAAAAGGGCCAGTCGCTCCAAACTGCCACTGAAGGTATAGGGAGCCCCTTACCTAACACTATCCCTAACCTGAACCGTGAGTGGAAGTGATGCCCCCTTTTGGAGTTGGCACAACCCCCTTCTGTAGTAACCCCGCCCTCTTTTGGAGATTCCGCCCCCATTTGGAGGTCTCCGGCCAGCAGCTATACCTACTTGGACGCATCCGGTGTAGACAAGGTTTCAGCACCATAAACTATCAAACTGTCATGAAACTTGAAATATTAATGAATGGAACTGTTTACTTACATTTTTGATAGGGGCCACATCTTTCAATGACAATTCCTTTGTAAAGCTTGAATACTTTTTTGACTGTTTCACAAGCAATCAATGCTGAAATATGCTGAAGACACATCCACACGATGCACATACATAGTCCAAAGCACAATGGAAACGCACACATTCAGTTTCCAGTATCATCCTGTACTGAGGTGCACATCGCCAGAAACGCATCAAAACAGTTGAAGTTACACACATTTAGTGTGTTTAAATACACCAACAATTAAAAATAGTGCAGATGGGTGAAAGAACAGTATGTTGAGCAGTTTGTGCACACAACAACAAGTGGCAGCAGCTGGATGTAACCGAATAGCTTAAAACTGAGTTGTAATTTGACACCGCATCTTTTAAAAGTGGTGCCAGAGACATGACAACAGTCAAAGATGTCTATGTAGTCCATGTTTACATAGTAAAATTATAAAAAAATTGTCCAGATGGGTTCCATTTGGTATAATAATTAGACCAGAGTTAGAACACACTAGGTTAGACCACACTATGCCACACTGTTTGACTTTGAAAATTTTCACTTTAAATGCCCATGAAGCAAAGATGGCGACATTCAGGTTGCATATATCCAGGAATATGCCAGCCAGGAAAGTGTCATTAAGATGAATATTAATGCTAACAGATAACTCTCTCCAGGTATAATAGACCCCCTTGTGATAACAAACAGTACTCAGTACCCAAGGGGGCAATTTGTGTTTTAATGAAATCTGGGTAACACTTTACAATAAGGTTCCATTCGTTCACATTAGTTAATGCATTAGGTGTCATGAACAAACAATTAACAATACATTTTTTATAGCATTTATTAATCTTTTTTAATGTTAGTTAATAAATATGTAATTGTTCATTGTTAGTTCATGTTAGTTCATTGTGCATTAACTAATGTTAACTAATACAACTTTTGATTTTAAAAATGTATTAGTGTATGTTGAAATTAACATTAACTAAGATTAATAAATGCTGTAAAAGTATTGTTCATTGTTAGTTCATGTTAACTAATGTTGTTAACTAATGTTATCAAAATGGAACCTTATTGTATTGGAACCTTATTAAGTGTTACCGAAATCTGTCTGTGTCATTTAAACTGGATGTGTTATTATTCAGGTAGCTAGTTACAAACAATTGACTTTAAGTTCCTTACAAAGATCCTCTTCACACTGTTGCTTTGCCAGGACCGCAGTTAACCTGAAAGAGAAAACTGACCATAGAAGAACAGTTTTCGCCACACATGTCCACACCCCTTTTGGCATCACAGAGAATGCAGTGAGTACTTGCGTTGCGTTATGAATTATGGTCTGAAAGCTTCAGTACCTATTGCATTTGTGTACTTGCATAGAGTATGTTGCAGGCCTAAGACTACGAAATGTTTTGAGGATTTTGTGGAGGTGTAAACACTCAGGAACAACATGACACTCTGTACTTAAGTCTTGAGAACTGAATATTCTGATAGAGAGGAATAGGTAAAATGAACCGTTCTCCCCATCGTTGCTCTCAGTATTCGTCCAGGCTGAACATTTGTTCTGTTTAGTTTTGGGCAGCTGGAGAATCGTTACCCTTGGGCTTGAACAAATCATCCCAGCACCACATCACCACCAGTGATCATTTAACATTGTCACAGAGGCATACGCATGGTCACACATGGGCACAGTGAACCCAATCTCCCTGTATTGCTTACACATACTCCTTGTTGAAGAATGCAGGGAGGCAAGCTATCTTTTTGGGACTGTGAAATGTTTGCTGCTGTTTGCAGAATGAAACATGGGAACAGTCATGATTTGGTGTTGGGGCGACTCAAGTTTGGTCAGCGGTAGAGATTAATAGGCAGTGAAAAGGAGAGGGAGAGAGGAACATTACCAGCAGTCAGGGATAAATGGGTAAAGCATGTGTGTGCTGTAAACTTTATTAATCTGCCTTACCTGCACACAAAAAAGGAATCCTACAAAGAGCAGTTTGTCAAAAGCAAGCCTTCTTTTGGTGATCTGAGCCAAGGATTTAGCTAAGCATGCTACAGTGTTCCCTTTTTGAGGGTCAAGTTATTACTTTCGGAGGACACATAATGTGGAGGAGCACTTAGCAGTCAATAGGGGGGAAGCGCTATCTGCGATGAGAACATTTTCAGGGCAGGCTGCATAAGGCACCTCCGGTATAATCCCCTTTAGGAGTGCAGAGATAATAGGATATTAAAATGAAGAGATGGAATTAGAATGAATACAACACATTAGCGAGACACCAGGGCACACTGAGTAGATCTTCAGGGCAGAAAAGAGGGGTAAATCCTCTCAAGAGCATTTAACATTTGAACCAGCTCCAGTTCTGAAGAGTGAGGCTTGACTCTACTATGAGAACAAATTAGGTGAGAGGAGGGACATGAAACTTTAAGGTGGTTACAGGTCACTGTGTTACAAATTTTTTGTTTAAATACTCTATGGAATTGCTTGACGAGCGCAGTTTTTCCCCCTTTGTTGACGAATTTCCTATTGAAAGTGGTATGTGGATGTTCTCATTTTAGAGAGTATTTTTGGGACAAAGCTCTGGAATATTCATGCCATGAGAGCAAAATGCATCATGAATATTTTTTGGAAGAAAACAACTGTAAATTTTAAATGTACAATCTTGAATCTGTTTTAGTCAATTCCCAGTCCCACCTCATAACTCTGAAAGGTAACTGATGCTATGATCTGCATATGTTTCATTAAACATAGGGTGCTGGGGTGTTCTGGATGGTTGCTTTGTCTTAAAGGAATATTCCAGGTTCAAGTTAAGCTCAATCAACAGCATTTGTGGCATAATGTTGATAACCACAAAAATGTATTTCGACTCGTCCCTCATTTTCTTTAAAAAAAGAAATTAAAAAAATCGAGGTTGATACAATACGAGGCCATAATATGGGCCAATTACACTCTATTATTGCAATTTATTATGACCAGTGTTGTATAAATTATCTATCACCATACTTAAGTAAAAGTAAAGATACCTTCATGAAAACTGACTCAAGTAAAAGTTAAAGTATCTCATGAGAAAACTACTTAAAGGAATAGTTCACCCAAAAATGATAATTCTCTCATTATTCACTTACCTTGATGCCATCCCAGATGTTTATGACTGTCTTTCTTCAGCAGAACACAAATTTAGATTTTTTTAAAAATGTTGAAGCTCTGTTGGTCCTTATAATGAAAGTAAATGCTGGCTGTTTGGCAGTCCAAAAGGCATATTTAGGCAGCATAAAAGTAATCCACACAACACCAGTCGATCAATTAATGTCTTCTGAAGCAAATCGATAGGTTGGTGTAAGAAACAAATCGATAATTAATAACTTAAATAAATCGCTTCCTGCCAGCAGTCGACGCATCAGTGACGTAAGTGCTATGGTGCGTGCACACGAGAAGTCGGAAGCGCATGCTTTGTATAAAACAGAGGAATGAACGTCACACAAGTATTAGTTCACTTCAAACAGCATTCCAGCGCTGGCCGGAAGCAACGATAAAAAGTTAAAAAAATTTTAATTATCGATTTGTTTCTTACACCAACCTATCGATTTGGTTCAGAAGACATTAATTGATCGACTGGAGTCGTGTGGATTACTGTTATGCTGCCTAAATATGCCTTTTGGACGATCAAACAGCAAGCAGCCTGATGGCACTGGTTTACTTACATTATAAGGACCTACAGAGCTTCAAAGTTTTTCTAAAAATCAACATTTTCTAAAAATCAAAATTTTTCTTAATTTGTGTTCTGCTGAAGAAAGACAGTCATACACATCTGGGATGGCATCAGGGTAAGTGAATAATGAGAGAATTTTCATTTTTGGGTGAACTATTCCTTTCAGTAAAAGTATTAAAATAACTGATTTTAAATTTACTTAAGTATCAAAAGTACAAGTAAATTGCATAAATTACGGAACAGCTAATTAAACCCATGGCAACTTATTTGATTGATGGTGCTCATCTTTTACTCACTCTCATGCCATCCCAGATGTGTATGACTTTTTTTCTTTTGCTGAACACAAACAAAGATTTTTAGAAGAATATCTCAGCTCTGTCGGTCCATAAAATGCAAGTGAATGGCGAACAGACCTTTGAAGCTCCAAAAAGGAGATAAAGGCAACATTAAAGTAATCCATATGACATCAGTGGTTTAATCCATTTCTTCTGAAGAGATCCAGTTGGTATAGGGTGAGAACAGACCAAAATATAATTCCTTTTTCACTGTACATGTTGCCATTGCAGTCTCTAGGCACAATCATCATTTCTATCTCGATTACACTTCCTAGTGCTTGACACATGTACAGAACGCTAGATGACGCTACAGGAAATGTAATCGAGCTTAAAATCATGATCGCCAAGGAGACTGCTGTCAAGATGTACAGTGAAAAAGGAGTTATATTTTGGTCTGTTCTCACCCCAAAACAACTGGATTGCTTCAGAAGACATTGATTTATAGATTACTTTTATGCAACTTTAATTTGCTTTTCAGAGCTTCAAATGTCTGGCCACCATTCACTTACATTGAAAGGACCTACAAAGCTGAAATATTCTTCTAAAAAATATATTGTGTGTGTTCTGCAGAACAAAGAAAGTCATACATGTGTCTAGAATGGGATAAGGGTGAGAAAATGATGAGAGAATTTTCATTTTTGAGTGAACTATCCCTTTAATCAAGCGTTCAAGTCATGTCAGAATGAACATATTTATGAAATTAGTGTACATGAACACCACAACAAAGTCGGATATCCAGTGAGATTGTCATGGAGTGCCGATTTTCTGAGATGGGGGCATGTCAATTTAACAAGCATGTCAAGAATCAAGCAAATTGGTGACTGTACAGTTAAGATTGAATTAATTATTTGTCCTATTGATGAAAAATACATTTTGCCAGAAAATAAGACTCATTTAGCTTGTTTATATGAGATGACAGGCTTGCGCAACAAAATACAATTTCCCATCAGTATATGTGGCCACACAAGAATGATCAAATAAGACAAACCCAATTTGCAGTGTGTATGTGAATACACACTGTGAAAAAGATGAAAAACTGCACAACGGGCCCATTCTGTCCAACTAAAATCACTTGAATGCTAATTACATCGAAATGACAACTTCTGAACTTGTAAGTACGAACTTCCCAGGAAGACTTGTCTTGAACACAGATTAAACCACAACATAACTGTAACACTGTTTATATTGGCTATGTATTAAACATATGTGGATTAGACATATGATAGAAAAAAGAAAAGAAAACAGTTTATGCGTTTTGGCTGTTTGTTTACACAACAACAGAGTTTTGGGACCTGAAAACGCAAACTTTTGAAAACGGATTTCAAAGTGCAAGTTTTTGAAAACGATGCCGTTATCCTCTCTGTGTAAACATCTAAAAACGCGAATTTGTGAAAACGATGACGTCATGCGCACACGTATTACATGTTCAGTGTATTGGCATGCACTTCGAGAACTTCGTCCTTACCTCCAGGGCGAACAGACCAACATGAGATCACCAGTTGGAGTCCTTAAAAAGGTGGCGTGCTTTATAGTCCAGGGTCACTTGTAGTAATAAAGCAACCTCATTGTCCGCCCAGACAAAATTGCTTGATGCTTTCGCCATCTTCATTGTTTGTATTCACCGCTCTGTGGTAGAATGCTTATGTGTGCAGGTGCGTAGTGTTTCTTTACAAAGTGACATCACCAACTACTGGCCTGGCATAATACAGCGTTTTTAGTCGTTTTCACGGATCCGTGTGAACGGGGATTGTTTTGACAATGTTGTCGTCCGTACGCGAAACTTTTCAAAAACGCAAAGGAAAAACAGTTCCGTTTTTAGTACATCATTGTCGAGTAAACGTACCCTTAGTGACAAGAATAGAGACTGGGCTCTTTTCATTTGGGCCAATAAGCAACCACCAAAGCAAAACCCTGGCAACTGCATAACAATGTGCTAAAAACACAGTTAAAACAACTTAACAACAGCATAGCAACAACCTGACAACCACCTTGACCCCTAGCAACTGCAGAGCAATGTGCTACAAACACAGAAAACAAATTAGCAAAAGCATAGTAAAAACCTGGCAACCACATACTGTAGCATCAATGTGCTAAAAAGCAAAGAGAACACTTTAGCAACCACCCAGAACACCCTAGTTTATTATATATATTTATATATATATATTGTTAGACATTTTCATGAGCGCTGGTAATTATTCATACACATCGCACACATCGCACCTGAAATGTAAATGGTAAACGCATTTGATTGACTTTTATATGAACAGGTTTCTTAGAAAGGCGAGAGACTGATAGCATATAACTTTAACATTATTTCACAGCTTTCATAATGTTTAAGTCTAAACTTACCAAATTAATTCGTCTAAATACAAATTTAAACGTACATGAGCAGTTTCTTGTCTTCCCCAGTGGAGACAGACGACGGAACACACGTTATCTGGCGTGAGCTTCACTTGTGATTTTGATTCAAATTTGTGATTCGCAAAACGAATCATTCAGAACGCTTTTTGAATCTTTTTTATTGGTTCAAAGGAATCAAATTGAAAAGATTTGACTCACATGATTCCTTCACGAATCACCACTATCGCTGATCTGCATGCATTTTTGCATGTACAGCTTGTTACTTTTTACATTATTCAGTCGCAAAAGTAACGAAAGGGTCTGGAGAAATTGATTGGAGTAAAAGTATTAGTTTTATCTTCGAAATGTAGTGAAGTAAAAGTAAAAGACCAAAGAAATATTTATACTAAAGTACAAATATTGAAAAACTGTATTTAAGAACAGTAACAAAGTATTTGTACTTTGTTACTGTACACCTCTGATGATGACACTACTGCAAAGATAGGTGTATAAAAGAGGTAAGAGTACAGACAAACGAATGATGATGTGAGGCATATCTCACTTTGGGCAGATGTGTGAATGGCTTTCGGCTGCAGATGGCACATGCGTGAAGCAGCAAATCAAACAACAGAGTGAATAGGCACTTGAGAGTAATTGAGTAGATTTGTTTCCTTTTGTAGACTAGGTAACAATAAAAATGCATGACATGGTTTTGGAAAATATCTCCACGCAAACGAAAGTACAGATGTAGGTCAATTTGCACCAGCTCGCTAATAACTCTACACACCTATGTGTTCATGTTGACTAATCTTAACTGACTGAATGGAAATTAGCTGTCCGCCTCAAAATAGGTGGAACTCCAGGTCACACCTACCGATGATGTGGACCAATGGCAGTAAGAAGGTGTTTAGCAGCTGGTAAGAAGTTTTCCTGAAAGTTTGCCCTGGCAAGCTGTTACGAACCACCTGTTATAATCAGGGGCACTATAAGGTACCTTAAACTAAAAGTATGAGCAACAAATAACATAAAAATGACAAAACTCCAAATTCTCACATTTACTCTTTTTATTTAAATAAATTCAAAAACATTTAACATTGAAAAATTCATAACACTATACCAATACAACTTCCCTGGCACCAATGATTTCATTATTAAATTGTCACATCAAATAAATCAGGCAGTTTACATACAGGCAACAAAGATATTAAACATAAATAGCATATATAAATACTAAAGATTAATTAAAATGTCTAACTCTACATTTTTTATTCAAAATGGAACAACATATTTGTCACAGTCCCGGTTAGTTATTCCTTGTTCGTCCTGTGTGTCACTTTAATGGCATGATCATGATCCCTGGAAACGCTCGTTGACACCACCCATCAGCTAATTATCTCCACCTGTGCCTTATTACCTCTCCATTTATGTTCTCCCTGGTATGTGAATGTTTCCAGTCAGTCTTGTTTTCCCTGGTTTTGTGTTATGTTTGTTTATTATCCCCTCCAGTTTTTGCTCTGCTTCTGTTTAGCCCATCTAACTCTTCATTAAAACCCAGTCATCCTCATCTTGGTTAAGTCAAGTTTTCTAAGTCAAGTAAGCATCATTTAATTTCAGTGTATTATCATCTTGGATTGCTGCTGTTTATACTCTCCTGGAATTTATGTTGAACTGGACTGTTTTCTACATTCTCCAATACAAACTGTGTGATCTCCAATTGCCATCTGCCTCATTGGATATTATTCATCTGTTGCTGTCATTCACGTCACCAACCCTGTTTGAGCCTGACTGTTCAATAAAATGTACTTATTTTTTCCATCTGCATCTGGGTCCTTATCTTAATGTGACAATATTATACAAGTCTTCCTACTTTCAAAAGAAAAGGCTACTCAAAATGAAAAGGCACCAGTCAGTGAGTCAGTCTAAACTGTCAGTTTTACATATAGCCACTTAACATATTAAATAGCTTGATGGGCCACTTTTTGTGTTGGCTTGCAAAGATTTTGTATTTAAATTTGCACTACGTATGAGTGTGTGTGTGTGTATGTATGTGTATATATATATTTATATTGTCTTGTGTATTCTATATATAATTTATTTTCTATTAAATTTGTAATACATTCTATTTTTATATATTTTGTTATTATCTCTGTATTGTTGTGCACTGGAAGCTCCTGTCACCAAGACAAATTCCTTGTATGTGTAAGCATACTTGGTAATAAAGCCGATTCTGATTTTAACAAAATCATCCATATACGGTATAAGGCCTTTGCGCTCCATAACCCCATTTCCCTATCTGTCACTCACTCGACGTTGGTGTCGATGTAGTGACACTAGGGGTCACTCTTGGGAGCCCGAGACACCTCTGGTCTTTGATAAAAGGCCAATGAAAATTGGCGAGTGGTATTTGCATGCCACTCCCCCGAACATACGGGTATAAAAGGAGCTGGTATGCAACCACTCATTCAGATTTTCTCTTCGGAGCCGAACGGTCATGCTCATTGAGCTGAATACTACTGTTCATTCACCTGCTGGATCTGACGGCGCATTTCAGCGGCTTCTCCCTCCTCTGCACTGGTGCACTGCAGAGAATGCCCCTGGGCGCTTCGGCAGAAAAACTAGAGAGTATATTTTCTGAAAGAGCATTTTTCCCCTCTAAAAGAGTATATATTTCTCTAAAAGAGCGCACACACGGAACGTCTTTTTAAAGACGCGTCTTTTTAAAGATGCTTTTCCGATTGTGTGTTATTCCTGGTTGTGCTCGTTATCTCTCGCCTTCTAACGGTCACGATCACTGTCTTTCGTGTCTGGGCACTGCTCACGCGGAGACAGCGTTCGTGGATGGTCACATTCTCATTGCGAGAATGTGTCCATGGCAACGTTGCGGTCGCGGCTCGCCTTCGTAAGGAAGCGAGCCACCCCAGAGGCTCCCGCCTCGGTCCTTTTACCCACGGGTTTGAGGCCAGCGCGGCTAGCACTGGGGGCGATTTGGGGACCCCAATGGGACCGCCTCCGCCGGGTATCCCCCCGCGGAACTCCCATTCCCCAGCACGCTCGTCTGCCCCGATCGGGCTTCCGGGTGAGTCCGCCGGCTCGTCTCACGGCGAGTTCGACCTCTTATTCGGAGCCCGCGAAAGTGATGAGCTCTCGAGCGCGGCATCGGAGAGCGGGCTCGTCCAGTCGGAAGCCTCGGCTGGGCTCCTCCCTTCGGGGTCGATCGCCCAGTCACAGGCTGACGCGGAGATGACGACATGCTTTCCCGGACAGCCGCGAGCGTCGGTTAGAGTGGATTTCACCGCACTTCCCTGAACCCTCGCGGCTCTGTGATTGGTTCCTGGGCTCGCGGCGCCGCTCAAAGCCACGCCCCGCCCCGTTCCTTTCTTCCCGGAAGTGCATGAAGAGCTGACAAGATCGCGGGAGGCACCTTTTACTGCCCGGTCCCGATCTTTTCAGCTTCCCCGCTCTCACTACCCTCGATGGTGGGGCGGCCAAGGGTTATTCGGCAATCCCCCGGTGGATAAAGGCGCTCGCGGTGCACCTATGCCCGCAGAGCGCCGCCACCTGGCGTGGGTGCCCAAAGCCCCCGTCCAAGGCCTGTAGGTTTACGTCGTCTCTGACGGTCAAAGCCTACGGCGCTGCTGGACAAGCCGCCTCCGCCCTGCACGCCATGGCTCTCCTGCAAGTCTGCCAAGGCGCTAAAGGAACTGCACGAGGGTAGTTCCGCCCCGGGATTGATGCAGGAACTGCGCTCGACGACCGACCTCGCTCTCCGAGCGACGGAGGTCACGGCACGGTCTCCCGGGCGGACGATGGCCACACTAGTGGTCCAGGAGCGCCACCTTTGGCTCAACCTGGTCGAGATGGGTGAGGCCAACAGGACACGATCCCTTGCTGCCCCCATTTTCCAGGCGGGCCTATTCGGCGACACTGTCGAGGACTTTGCCCAGCAGTTCTCGATGGTAGAGCAGTAGATGGATGCTAGCCGGCTTGTCCTGCCCCGGCGTGGCTCAAGATCTCCCCATCTACTCATCGCCGAGGGCGTCCCCCTGCGGTGACTGCACCGGCTCCGCCGCAGCCCGCCCCTCCGGCCCGGCCCCGGCGTGGAGCCCACCGCAGGAAGCCGACGCCACCCGTCTCACAGCCGGCACCGAAGAACCCACGGAGGTCTTCGAAGCGCCCCTGAGACGGGCGACCCAGGGACAACGAAACCCGCTGCTCTGGAGCTGGTAAGCAGATCTTCTTTTTGTTACCTTTTGCATTTAATTGCGCTGCATGCCCAAGTGGCTGCAGTACTCAAGAGCTCCGCAAGAGTGGTTTCCTTGTTCCCTGGGTCACATATTCGGTGTGTACGGCTGGCATCACGACCACCGTCCACCACTCCATTTGGCAGGTTGGCGCTCCAGCGGCGGTCTCCCGCCCTGAGCGCCCAGCTGTGGCACAAATCCGCCCCCGATGTGACAGTCTCCACGGGTCATGAGGACAGGCCTCTTCCTCCCCCGTCCCAGGCTGTTCCGGGGGTGGTCACAAGGAGCCAGGTAAGTGCTTCGATGTCCTCGGACTCAGCACGGCCACGATGGGGTGTGGCACCTCAAGCTCCGCCCCGCCGCGAGGCCCCACCCGCCGGTACATCCGATGACGTTGTCCCTTTGGTCCCCCTTGCGCGGAACTCGGGTGCATGGCTTGCGCTTTCCAGTCCGTCGCGAGGGCTGGTCCGGACCGTCCGACTCGGCTGCACGATTCACTTCGCTGGGCATCCGCCCAGGTCCAGCGGTGTCCACTTCACCTTGGTGAAAGATGGAAACGCTGCTACCTTGCGCGGAGATCGCTACCCTCCTACGGAAGGACGCGATAGAACCTGTCCCTCCAGCCGAGATGAAGAGGGGGTTTTACAGCCCCTACTTCATTGTACCGAAAAAAGGCGGTGGGTTGCGGCCAATCTTGGACCTGCGAGTACTGAACCGGGCCTTACACAGACTCCCGTTCAAGATGCTGACGCAAAGACGCATTCTAGCGAGCGTCCGGCATCAAGATTGGTTCGCGGCGGTAGACCCGAAGGATGCGTACTTTCACGTCTCGATCCTTCCTCGACACAGACCCTTCCTGCGGTTTGCGTTTGAGGGTCAGGCGTATCGGTACAAGTCCTCCCTTTCGGCCTGTCCCTGTCTCCTCGCGTCTTTACGAAGATCGCAGAGGCTGCCCTTGCCCCGTTAAGGGAGGTGGGCATTCGCATTCTCAACTATCTCGACGACTGGCTAATCCTAGCTCACTCTCGAGACGGGTTATGCGCACACAGGGACCTGGTGCTCTCACACCTCAGCCGACTAGGGCTTCGGGTCAGCTGGGAAAAGAGCAAGCTCCTCCCGGTTCAGAGCATCTCTTTTCTCGGTTTGGAGTTGGACTCAGTCTCCTTGACGGCGCACCTTATGAACGAGCGCGCCCAGTCGGTGCTGGCCTGTTTGAAGGCGTTCAAACAGAAAACAGCGGTTCCACTGAAACATTTTCAGAGGCTCCTGGGGCATATGGCGTCCTCGGCGGTGGCCACCCCGCTCGGGTTGATGCATATGAGGCCGCTTCAGCACTGGCTCCAGACTCGAGTCCCGAGACGGGCATGGCGCCACGGGACACACCGCGTGGCCATTACGTCGGTCTGTCACCGTCTTTTCAGCCCTTGGACCGACCTCTCGTTTCCACGAGCAGGTGTTCCGCTAGAACTGGTCTCCAGGCGCGTCGTGGTCACGACAGACGCCTCCAAAATGGGCTGGGGAGCTGTTGGCAATGGGCACGCAGCTGCCGGCCTCTAGACGGGTCCGCAGCTGCGTTGGCACATCAACTGCCTCGAGTTACTGGCAATTCTGCTCGCCCTGCAGAGGTTCCGGCCGTTGATCCAGGGCAAGCACGTGCTAGTTCGGACAGACAGCACGGCAGCGGTAGCATATGTCAACCGCCAAGGCGGTCTGCGCTCCCGCTGTATGTCATAACTCGCCCGCCGTCTCCTCCAACGGAGTTAGCAGCACCAAGTCGCTGCAAGCCACTCACATCCCGGGCAACCTCAACACTTCGGCGGACGCGCCGTAACAACAGGTTACCCTCAAGGGAGAGTGGAGACTCCACCTTCAGGTGGTCCAGCTGATTTGGAGTCGATTCAGTCAGGCACAGGTGCACCTGTTCGCCTCCCAAGAATCCTCCCACTGCCCGCTCTGGTACGCCCTCACCGAGGCCTTCCTCGGCATAGACGCGCTGGCACACAGCTGGTCCCCTGGCATTCGCAAATATGCGTTTTCCCCAGTGAGCCTGCTCGCACAGACCCTGTGCAAGGTCAGGGAGGACGAGGAGAAGGTCGTCCTGGTAAGCACCCTACTGGCCCGCCCAGACGTGGTGCTCGGACCTCACGCTCCTCGTGACAGCTCCCCCGGGCAAATTCCCCTGAGAAAGGCCCTTCTTTCTCAGGGAAGGGGCACCATCCGGCACCCGCGCCCAGACCTCTGGAATCTCCATGTCTGGCCCCTGGACGGGACGCGGAAGACCTAAGCCGTCTCCCACCTGCGGTGGTAGACACATTCACTCAGGCTAGGGCTCCCTCTACGAGGCGCCTGTATGCCTTTAAGTGGTGTCTGTTCGCTAAGTGGTGTTCTTCCCATCAGGAAGACCCCCAGAGGTGCGCAGTCAGATCAGTGCTTTCCTTCCTGCGAGAGAGGTTGGAAGGGAGGCTGTCCCCTTCCACCTTGAAGGTGTACGTTGCTGCCATAGCAGCACACCATGACGCAGTCGACGGTGAGTCCTTAGGGAAGCATGATCTGATCATCAGGTTCCTAAGAGGCGCCAGGAGGCTGAATCCCTCCAGGCCACGCCTTGTTACCTCATCGGACCTCTGTAGTTTTTCAGGGTCTACAGAGAGCCCCCTTTGAGTTTTGCAGTCAGCCGGGCTTAAGGCACTCTCCTTGAAGACTGCCCTCCTGACTGCGCTCACTTCCATCAAGAAGGTAGGTGACCTGCAAGCGTTCTCTGTCAGCGAAATGTGCCTGGAGTTCGGTCCGGGCTATTCTCACGTGATCCTGAGACCCCCGACCGGGCTATGTGCCCAAGGTTCCCACCACTCCTTTTAGAGACCAGGTGGTGAACCTGCAAGCGCTGCCCCAGGAGGAGGCAGACCCAGCCCTGGCGTTGCTGTGTCCGGTGCGCGCTTTGCGCATCTATTTGGATCGCACGCAGAGCTTTAGACTCTCTGAGCAGCTCTTTGTCTGCTTCGGTGCACAGCGGAAAGGAAGTGCTGTCTCCAAGCAGAGGATCGCCCACTGGCTCATTGACGCCATAACTATGGCATGTCTCGCCCAAAACATGCCGCCCCCGGTAGGGCTACGAGCCCATTCTACTCGTGGTGTAGCGGCTTCTTGGGCCCTGGCCAGGGGTGCCTCTCTAACAGACATTGCAGAGCAGCGGGCTGGGCAACACCCAACACCTTTGCAAGGTTCTACAACCTCCGGGTGGAACCGGTTTTGTCCCAGGTAGTGGCACGCAACACAAGCGGATAAGCCCGGGATAGCCGGCCGGGTGTATCGCTTGCACATAGCACCTTCCACCTCCTTTTGAGCTGAAGACGTGCGCGGTTCTGGGGTAGGTGCTCCGCATGTGGCGGTTCCCTGTAAGGCTAACCCCATGCGATCTATATCTTCCGCTAGTTCGTTTCCCTACTGGCAAACTGCGTCTTCCTTGGGCAGAGCCCCTCAGTCTCCATGTTGTAGTAACTCCTCCCCCATTGGGTAGGATCTACCATGAAGGCTCTCCACATGGTTGGAAAGACCATGTGATGTATTCTTCCACTTAAATATCCCCCCCTCTCTTGGGGCGAGGTGTGGTCTCCGCGGTGTCCTCCCCTTGGGAGGGACACCCCCGACTAGACCTGGCGGCCCAGTCGGATAATCCCCCTTCTTTTTAGGGAGTGGAAAAAGAGAAGGGGAAAGAGGCCATGACTGGGTTAAGCCTGTCTCTATCTCTGGGTAGTCGACTTGTCCCCAAAAAGGGCCGTTCGACACTCATAACTGTGTTGGGGGAGGTTACGTGTCGACCTGGTGTGCTGGCTATGAGGCACACAGCAAGTCTGCCCACCACACACCGCCAGTTCACGTAACACAGTTCAGCCTTGTGGCGTTTTGTATAGGGACCCCTAGTGTCACTACATCGACACCAACGTCGAGTGAGTGACAGATAGGGAACGTCATGGTTACTGGTGTAACCTCCGTTCCCTGATGGAGGGAACGAGACGTTGGTCCCTCCTGCCACAACGCTGAACTACCCGCTGAAATGGCCGGACCTTATATCGGCTCCTCAGCGTAAAACCTGAATGAGTGGTTGCATACCAGCTCCTTTTATACCCGTATGTTCGGGGGAGTGGCATGCAAATACCACTCGCCAATTTTCATTGGCCTTTTCTCAAAGACCAGAGGTGTCTCGGGCTCCCAAGAGTGACCCCTAGTGTCACTACATCGACACCAACGTCTCGTTCCCTCCATCAGGGAACGGAGGTTACACCAGTAACCATGACGTTCCACCTGGTATTAAAATGCATTTTGAGTGATCCGATCACGTGGTCAGCACTAAATAAAGGTCTAAATGTGGTCTGAAACGTTTTGTAATCGGATCACAAAAACCACATACGTATGTGGTCAAAAACGCATCTGAATGCATCACATTTAAGGTGTAAACACTTATCCATCCTGTATGCATCCCGGCAGCAGCGAAGCGCCTCCCCTCGCCTGTCGCTCAACCGCTACACTAAAACTTTGTCGGGTACGAGCGGTTTTAAAAGAAAATAAGTCAGATCAGAAATATTAAAAAAAGCATATAATTACACAAGCTTGAGAACTTCACGGATCTTCTTCAGTGTGTCTGAAATCAGCATGAAGGGACACTTATGAGAAGCCCGAACATCCGAAGCTCAGGTTAATACAGGCAATCCACTGAAATAACGGACAATTATGCTCAAAATGTTGCTTTTGTGCTTAGATTAAATTTCAGCTGCATCAGGGAGAAAGAGCACTCCATTTTTTTCGCACTTACTTAGTCTTCTCTGAATTTGTTGTGGTTTAATATCATGCAGGAACACACTTACATAGCCACTGATGTACAGTATGTCATCATGAAACAGAGTCCATGAAACAGAGTCCCCTCCAAATTTGATCCCAAGTGGTCACAAGAGATGCATTTATATAAACAGGTGTAAACAGCTATGTGTCTCACTTGAACACATGTGATCAGCTCACCCGAGATGCATCTTAATACCAGGTGGAAACGGGGCCAAAGATTAAATGCTTGACACATCTAAGTGGCTAAGCCTACTGTCTAGAATTGTGGTACACAAATGAGTCTTGATAAGCTTCATGGCTGATAAGCTCCACTCACAGGCAGCTACTAACTGGAATAACCACAGCTATTTAACAGAGCCTGAAGAGCTCATAAAAATTTTTTAAAAAAAAACTCTTTGTAGGGTTCCAAAAACACAGTCAACTCCAAAAGACCTGCTAATTGTGCTGCTCCAATTTCTGCCTTTCTCTTCAGAATCCTTCTGAGCTGACATAGCTTATTCGTTAAGTCCTCACAATCACAGCCATGCAATTCACCTAGACCAAGCATGATGTCATTGCACAGAAATGTAGAACTTTTGGGGTTAAGTGCCTCTATGCTTTTCATTAATACAGTTAGGTTTTTGAGAACCTTCTTTTCATCTCACTTATCATGGCATCTAGAACAGGGTAAAGAAGTCTCTATATGAATCCATCTTTGTCACCAGAACCTCTGCGAAGGCCATAGGTACATGTCATATGGGGTCCACCAAGTTTTGAGCTTACTTTTTGTGCTCTCTTTTTCTCAACATTGTCAACAGCTATTCACTGTTTGGCCATATCTACAATGTTTTGAAACGGTAGATCAACAAAAGTCTCATCATTCCTGTACTTCTGAAAAGTATCATGAAGTGCCTCAGCCATGTCAACCGCCATGTCTAAATTGACTGAGGGGGACTTTAGTAGGTCATATAGTAGCTTTGCATTTCCAAAGAATGTTCGAAAGGTTGCAAGTAAACCTATGAACGTGAGATCAATCTGTAAAAGCAAAACTCTAGCATCAGTTTCTCCACTGTTTTCTGTGCTTATTTCTTGGAGAACACAAAGTACTGCTGGTAACCTGTCCATCAACGTCCAGCAAAATCCAGCAAAATGCCCATCTAGAATTTCTGATTCTTTGTAACTTCTTGCATTGGCCGCCATACATATTCTTTTGAACATCTAGCCATTTCTGGTGCACATAAGATCCTGTCATGAACACACAGTTTCTCGAGGAAGATTCAGGCAGTGCACATTCCAGTGTACATAAAATACCTGCTTAGCTTCTGCCTGAATTCTGGCTGCCACCCCTGAGTGCTCACCGCTCATCACTGCAGCCCTATTATGCCCTTGTCCAACCAGATTGGCTTTGTAATTAAGGCCATATCTTCCTAAGCACGGTGTGATTTTACCACTGAGCCCCTTAGCATCTAGGTGATGTGCATGTTGGAAATCAATAAAGCTCTCATGGACAGCCCCAATATAGTAATATCTCAGCATAACTGCTCCTTTTTCTGCAGGTCTTTAGATTCATCTGCAGTTACTGAGAACACGTCATTCTCCTTCACCTCCTTTACAATTGAATATCTTACAATGTTGGCAAGGCATTCTAGAATTTTGTTCTGAATAGTGTTACTTATGTACTTAGCATTTCTTTTTACCTTCATTTTCTGTGCTGCTAAAGGATTGTGCCTAACAATCATGCCAAGGATTTCTAGGAAATTCCCTTTATTGTCATCAGATTTAAATCTGGCATCTCTGACCTAAGTTTTGTGTAGTCGTTAACAGCAGAACTTCTGCAACAGTTTTAATATATGTTTTCCTCAACTTTCTTTTTGTATTCTTTATTAATTAAATCCAACATCGAAGAGTCTGTAGCATTTGCCTTTTGTACTCTTTCCAAGCCAGCATGGCATTAATGTGAGACTCTGACCTGTCATGCAACCTGAAGCCACCATCTTTGTACAAAGCCTTTTTCTAGTTGTAAAACCCTGATTCTGATGTAAAAATGCATTCTGAAGCTGAAGGGATCGAGAAATCTCTGCATGCATAGCTGCATTTTTTATCATTTAATATTCCTACCAAGAATACTGGTTGTACCAGATCACACTGAAATACCTTCTCTTCCCACCTTGTGTTAGTTTGGGGAAAATCTTCAGGTGAGGTTAAGTGGGATTGTCTACCCTTGATTGTGAGATATCTGAATGCAACAAAATATGATAATCAGGTCCTACATTAGTGTAATGTATGCTACAAAAGTTTAAACTAGCATTAGGAGTAGCTTACTCACTGGGCTATTTGTACAGAGAAAGAAAAACACAACACACAAGAAATCATAACATATTTTAAATCAAAACAAGACATTAAGGCATTCCATGATATCCAGGTGTCGCTGTTGAAGCAGGTACTGTTAGATGATCCTCTTCATTGTCAGTGTCGGACAGCTGATCTCCTGAAGTAGGCAAATATGAAATTTTGAGTTGCATTAATTTGTTTAAATCAATTTTGGAATTAAGATTGATTGCACCCAATTATAGCAGATATAGTGTTAAAGAAGGCAAATAATATGTGCCCTCACATGAAGCAGAAGGTCTTTCATTTTCACTATCCACCTCTGGTTCTGAAATTTCAAGTTATAACCAGAATGACCTGAATGTAAATGTGACATTAGTACATAACCTCATAACTTATAGTAACATCATAATGTACTGTAACTATAACATCAACAGACCACTACAGATGATTAAAGGGTCATACAATGGCATATATGCTTTAAATATTTATTCTGACTGTCATGTGTATTTTGTTGATTCATGTTTTTCATGTCTTTTTTTTTTTTTAATTTATAGTTCCTGTTTCATGTCATGTGGTTCCCTTGTCATGTGATTTCATGTTTCCCTCCATGTTCATGTTTCTTGTTTTCATTGGTTGATTGTCTTGTTACCTTTTTTAGAGTTCTTTGTGTTTATTGGTAATCTTTGTCATGTGTTCTCCCATGTCATGTATTTAAGCCTCATGTTTTCCATGGTCCATTGTCAGGTATTGTTGAATGTAACTTTGGTTGTGTAGTCAAGTTAAAGTCAAGTTCATGTTTTTTGTTTACGTTTGTAGTTAGGGATTTTGGAGTTCACTTTTGTTAATAAATTTGCACTTGGGTTCTTTACATCATTGTCATCGTCTTCGTCATTGCCAGTGCCAGCAACAATGTTACAGAATACCTGACCAATGCAATATGAACCCAGCAATCTAGCTTCTTCGGAATCGTCCCCTGGAGGATTATGTGGAGGACTTTTATGCTCTGGCATACTGGGTGGACTTTAATAAGGTTGCCCTCAAAGACATTTTCCATTTTGGATTAAATGAGCCAATCTCTTCACTGATGCCAGACGGTCAGAGTACCCACAGCCTGGCTCAATATATCGACCTAGCCCTGCAGATTATTTGTTCCACGTTCACTGTGGGGGAGGCGGATGCCGGGCCAGAGTTCCACGAAATGGCCGCCGAGCCAGAGTTCCACGTCATGGCCGACAAGCCAGAGATCCACGACATGGCCGCTGAGCTAGCGCCATCTTTTGCACCGGATCCTCAGCCTGCTCCATGCCATGTCACAGCAATGCCTGAGCCTGCTCCATGCCATGTCACAGCCACGCCTGAGCCTGCTCCATGTCACAGCCATGCCTGAGCCTGCTCCATGCCATGTCACAGCCACGCCGGAGCCTGCTCCATGCCAGGTCACAGCCACACCTGAGCCTGCTCCATGCCAGGTCACAGCCACGCCTGAGCCTGCTCCATGCCATGTCACAGCCACGCCTGAGCCTGCTTCATGCCATGTCACAGCCACGCCTGAGCCTGCTCCATGTCATGTCACAGCCACACCTGAGCCTGTTCCACGCCATGGCATTGCCACATCTGAGCTATTGGACCTGGAGATGGTTCCCGCCCTGGTACCCACCCTATGCATGTTTCCTCGGGATCAGACGGGGGGGGGGCTTCCGACCCTCAGATTTTGCCTGGATCCTCCGGGCCCTGGACTTTGCCTTGGTTCTCCGGGCCCTTGGTTTCACCTTGGCTCTATGTCCCTTCGGCTCCACCGTGGTCCTTCTGTGGGAGGGTAGCGATTTCCGCGCGCAAGGTAGCGGCGTTCTCGCCCTTCACCAAGGTGAAGTGGACGCTGCTGAACCTGGGCGAATGCCTGGCAAACTGAATTGCGTAGCCGAGTCGGACATTCCGGACCAGCCATTGTGGTGGGTTGGAAAGCGCAAGCCACGCATTCAAGCTCCGGGCGAGGGGGACGATCTCATCGGACGTACCGGCGGGTGGGGCCTCGCGGCGGGGCGGAGCCTGAGGTGCCACACCGTGTCGCAGCTGTGCTGGGTTCAGGGACATCGAAGCACTTACCTGGCTCCTTGTGACCACCGCCGGAACAGCCTGGGATGGGGGAGGAAGAGGCCTGTCCTTGTGACCCGTGGAGACCGTCACATCGGGGGTGGATTTGTGCCACAGCTGGGCACGCAGGGGCGGGGAGATCACCACTGGAGCACCAAACCTGCCAAAATGGAATGGTGGACGGTGGTCATGATGACGGCCATGCGTAGCAAGGTATGTGACCCAGGGATCAAGGAAACCGCTCTTTTGCTGAACTCTTGTGTACCGCAGCCACTTGGGCATGTGGCAAAATTAAATGAAAAGGTAACAAAAGATTCTCCTCCCAGCCCTCCACCGGCAGATGGAGTTGTCTGCTTTCCAGCTCCAGAGCAGCGGGTTTCATCGTCCCTGGGTCACCCATCTCAGGGGCACTTTGAAGCCTTTCGCGGGTTCTTTGTGGCCGGCTGTGAGACGGGTGGCGTCTGCTTCCTGCGGTGGGCTCCAGGCCGGGGCCGGGCCGCAGGGGCAGGCTGAGGCGGAGCCGGTGCAGTCACTGCAGGGGGACAACCTTGGCGACGAGCAGACGTGGTGCGGGGTCTTGAACCGCGCCGGCACAGGATGTGCCGGATAGCCTCCGTCTGCTGCTTCACTGCCAAGTACTACTGGGCAAAGTCCTCGACGGTGTCGCCGAAAAGGCCAACCTTGGAAATGGGGGGGCCAAGGAACCGTGCCATGTCGGCCTCTCCCATCTCAACCAGATTGAGCCAAAGGTGGCGCTCCTGGACCACCAAGGTGGATATCGCCCGCCCGAGAGACCGCGCCGTGACTTTCGTCACCCGGAGAGCGGGGTCGATTGCCGAGCGCAGCTCCTGAATCAATCCCGGGGCGGAACTACCCTCATGCAGTTCCTTTAGCACCATGGCTTGGTGGACTTGCAGGAGAGCCATGGCGTGCAGTGCAGAGGTGGCTTGTCCAGCGGCAACATAGGCTTTGGCCATCAGGGACGGCGTAAACCTACAAGCATTGGACGGGAGCTTTGGGTGCCCACGCAAGGTGGCGGCGCTCTGCGGGCATAGGTGCACCGCGAGCAACTTATCCACCAGGGGGATCGCCGAATAGCCCTTGGCCGCCCCACCATCGAGGGTAGTGATGGCGGGGGAGCTGAAAGATCAGGACCGGGCAGTAAAAGGTGCCTCCCACAACCTTTTCAGCTCCTTGTGCACTTCCGGAAAGAAAGGAACTGGGACGGGGTGTGGCTGTGAGTGGTGGCGCGAGCCCAGGAACCAATCATCGAGCCACGAGGGTTCAGGGGAGAGCGGAGGGTTCCACTCTAGCCCAACGCTCGCGGCTGCCCAGGAAAGCATGTCCGTCATCTCCGCGTCTGTGACTGGGCGACCGTACCTGAGGGGGGGAGCCCAGCTGAGGCTTCCACGTCCGACTGGACGAGCCCGCTCTCCGATGCTGTGCTCGAGAGCTCATCACCTTCGCGGGCTCCGAACAAGAGGTCGAACTTGCCATGAGACGAGCCGGTGGACTCATCCGGAAGCCCGATCGGGGCAGACGAGTGTGCTGGGGAATGGGAGGTCCGTGGGGGGATACCCAATGGAGATGGTCCCATTGGGGTCCCCAAATCACCCCCAGTGCTAGCCATGCTGGCCTCATACCCTTAGGTAGAAGGACCAGGGCAGGGAGCTACTGGGGTGACTTGCTTTCTTACAAAGGCAAGCCGTGACCGCATCGTTGCCATGGACATGTTCTCACAATGAGTACATGACCCATCCACGAACGCTGTCTCCATGTGGGTCGTGCCCAGACACGAAAGACAGCGATCGCGACTGTCAGAAGGCGAGAGATAATGACCGCAACCAGGAATAACACACAAACGGAAAGGCATCTTTAAAAAGACGTGTCTTTAAAAAGACGTTCCGTGTGTGCCGCTCTTTTAGAGAAATATACTCTTTTTTTAGAATATACTCTTTAATTTCTGCCGAAGCACCCAGGGGCATTCTCTTCAGTGCACCAGTGCAGAGGGGGGAGAAGCCGCTGAAATGCGCCGTCAGATCCAGCAGAGGTGAATGAACAGCCGTGGGAATTCAGCTCAGTGAGCATCGACCGTTCGGCTCCAAAGAGAAAATCTGAATGAGTGGTTGCATACCAGCTCCTTTTATACCCGTATGTTCAGGGGAGTGGTATGCAAATACCACTCGCCAATTTTCATTGGCCTTTTATCAAAGACCAGAGGTGTTTCAGGCTCCCAAGAGTGACCCCTAGTGTCACTACATCGACACAACATCGAGTGAGTAACAGATAGGGAACCCTTTATTGTCACTCAACCATATACACAAGTGTAACAGCTGGTGAAAGTCTTGGGTGCAGTTCCGAGCAACATAGCAGTCATGACAGAGATGAGACATATAACAATTTACAATAAACATCAGATTTACACAACACAATTTACATATCTAATATACACATAATTACACACAACACAATATACAAATAATAATATACAATGTACAGTATACAATACACACAATATAGAATGCACAGTATACAATAAAAATAGTATATATAAAATATACAGTAGGTTGTATGTGCTGTATTGACATTCAGGCTGTCGGTTGATAGTCAGTTGCCAGTATGTTGATAAGAGAGAATATAATTTATGACAGTCCAGTTTAAGATTAATAAAGTGCAGTGCTGATGTATATTGATCGTGAGAGATCAAGAGTTCAAAAGTCTTATTGCTTGGGGAAAAGCTGTCATGAAGTCGGCTGGTGCGGGTCCTGATGCTGCGATACCACTTGCCTGCCTGAACAGTAAGAGCAGCCCATGGCACGGGTGGCTGTAGTCTCTGATGATCCTCCGAGCTTTTTTCACACACCGCCTTGTATATATGTCCTGGAGGGAAGGAAGCTCACCTCCGATGTGTCTGGCAGTTCACACCACACTTTGCAGGGCTTTGAGGTTGAGGGCAGTGCTGTTGCCTTACCAGACAGTGATGCAGCCAGTCAGGATGCTCTCTACAGTGCTGGTGTTGACCGTGTGAGGATTTGGTGGTTCATTCCAAACTTCCTCAGCTGTCTCAGGAAGAAGAGGTGCTGGTGAGCCTTCTTCACAACGGCCTCAGTGTGGACAGACCATGTGTGTTCCTCAGTGATGTGGACACCGAGGAACTTGAAGCATGGTGATGGGGCTGTGTTCTCTGTCTTTTCTCCTGAAGTCCACCACAAGCTCCTTGGTCTTGCTGACATTGAGGGAGAGGTTGTGATCCTGACACCAGCGTGTCAGAGTGTGCACCTCCTCTCTGATGGCTGATTCATCATTGTCAGTGATCAGATCTACCACCGTCATATCGTCAGCAAACTTAATGATGGCATTGGAGCTATGTGTTGCCACACAGTCATGTGTGTACAGGGAATACAGGAGTGGGCTGAGAACACAGCCCTGCGGGTCTCCAGTGTTGAGGGCCAATGATGAGGAGATGTTGCTGCCCATTCTAACCACCTGGCATCTGCTTGACAGGAAGTCCAGGATCCAGCTGCACAGCGAGCTGTTTAAGCTCAGAGCCCGGAGTTTCTCATCAAGCTTGGAGGGCACTATGGTGTTGAATGCTGAGCTGTAGTCTACAAAGAGCATTCTCACATGTGTTCTTTTTTTCCAGCTGGGAGAGAGCAGTGTGTAGTGTAGATGCAATGGCATCATTAGTGGAGTGGTTGTTGCGGTATGCAAACTGCAGTGAGTCCAGTGAGGGAGGCAGCACAGAGCAGATGTAATCTCTGATTAGTCTCTCAAAGCATTTGCTGATGATGGGGGTCAGAGCAACAGGATGCCAGTCATTTAAGCAAGGGATTTTGGATTGCTTTGGTACAGGCACAATGGTGGACGTTTTAAAGCATGTGGGGACCACAGACAAGACCTGTATATTGTTCACTGTCATGTTAACTGTGCTGTCTTGTGTAGCTGGAGCGTGCTCGTGTGTCTGTTGGTTGCCTGTCTAGAGGTGCGGTTACCTTCCTGTTTGCTGTCGCCCTTGCCAGTTCTGTGCCCAGTGGAGGAGGATTCCTTGGTCTCTGCCCACATCTAAGATAAGGTTCAGTTTACCCTTACTGTACAGTACTAATTATCTAAATTCTTTCTACACTGAAAATACTGTAACTGTACTAAGAATCCATTCAGGACTTTAAAATGCTGTGAAATAGCAAAGGTAGCCATTAATAAAAGCATGATCTTGCTTCTATATTCAGCATTATATATGATTGGGCCTGTGGAATATTGTTCATGTTTTTTACCGTAAAATTAATAGAAACTGGTTTCCAAACTTCTCTTCTAATTGACAGATGTGTCCAAATCTGAAAAGCATCCTTAACGAGATAGTTCAGCCATAAATGCATGTTCCATCATTATTTCCCCGCCCGTGTTATTTCCCTTGAAACGAGCATAAAAAGTATTAAGCTCATCCGGGAGAGAGGCAGCAGTGTTCACGGTGGAGCTTTTATTCCCTCTGAAGCCCGTGATGATATTAATTCCCTGCCACATGCTTCTAGAGTCAGTGGTGTTGAACTGTCCTTCAATCTTGTCCCTGTACTGGCGTTTAGGCATTGAGGAATTTAAAGTCCAGTTTTCGGTGTGCTATTACAGAACCAATGTCCAAAAGTGTTTGTCTATCATAGACAATAAGGCAGACAACATCCAAGACAAAAAAACATAAGAACTGTAGACAAAACAAACAAAAAACTGCAATGTTGGGTCAGAGCTCGCAACACAGCAGCCATACTCGGCGGCATCTTAAACTAACGCAGACATGTGCGATGAGCAATTAAATGGCAATGGCCAATCAGAGACGCTTTAATTAGTCCTCCTTCCTATCAGTAATGATCCTAATAGGCAAGTTTTAAACAGTCTGATGCCCAGATGCTTGCTTTATGTTTCACCTCTGCTCGCGGTGGCACACGAAATTAATACTGAAGAAACATCACCTGACACTTGAAAAAAAGCTGTAGAACAAAAGTGAAAAGCACTTTGGAATTATTTTGGATTCATTGCATGTTGTGCCGCTCGCTTGTAAACTAGATGGTAAGTACACTGCAAATGACCAACGCGACAAAACCAGAAAGCTCCCGTTCTAATCAAGGCATAGACGCGCTGTAAATATTTGATTTATTATGCTGATTAGAGAGCTTAGTTTTTAATGAGAGCATTTGCGAGAGTGCAGAACTCTGTGCAGAGCATCAGTGAGCTCACACTGAACTGCAGGGCTCTGTTGGGTCTCATGTATTCAGATAGAAGACAAAGGCAGGCCTAACACAGTCATAAAACCTGACTGAGGCCCACACACAAAGTCATAAATCTTACTGATAAAAACCGCACCAAAATCAAATGAAGGGAGTCAAAACAGACTACAAATCCCATGAAGACTTGCTCACTAAAGGATCGAACTCTCAACTCCTATTGGATGAGGCACACAACAGAACGCCCCTCAACCATGACGTCCTCGGGAGTAGAAGTACCTCTGAGATCCTTCCGGGCATTGCTTCCAGCAACTTTGCTCGCTGTGTGTAGACGCAGCTCAGCGCTGCTCTCAGGTGTAGCCTCGTGGCACAAGGAAGTAACATCCGACTTGAAACTGTGGTCATACAATCTCCATCTCGCTGGACGAATTGAGATTACTCTGTGTTCCACCGAACACTCTAACGGATCCGAAGGAGACCACCGAGCAATCCGCATCTTCATCCGTTTGCCTGCAGAAGTGAAGAGAAAAAGATTTCTCTTCCCTCTTCAATCAAGTCGATGTCGCTGATTTCTCCGCTAGCCCGCCGAGAATCAGCAGCCATACCGCCCGTCGACAGGGCGAGGAAACGGCCTCCCATCATTACCTGAGCCTCGAGGAACCGAGTCGGAGTAAAAGGACAGATGAACACACATTCTACCTGCGTCCTCATACGATTCAAGTAAGAGGTTTATGTCTGGGTAGAGATAGAATATTATAGTATGTTATTCTTGTGTATCAAGGTTATTGCTTGTACAGTTTACGGACTGCCGAGTCCGCTCATTGCTGCTAATAATACTCAAGGTATTACTGTAATGTACTGTTATCACGAATGAGATCTGCTGTGTTGTAGTCCAACCACATTGGACTGCAATCGCGGGTGAGACCAGCACACTGAGTTTATCCATTAAAGAACCAAAGACCGCGGGACAGTTCACGAGCCTTCCACCGTGTCTCTGAGTGATAAACTAACAACTGCTTTCTCTCCCACGATCACAAAACCGGCTTTGGTGCGGCCACTTTATTCTCTCTCTCTCTCTCGTACTAACTACACACACACGCAACCCCTCACAAACATTCCCGCACACACTTTTGGCTAGTAAATAACTTCGTGATAAAGCTCAGCTTTGTCCCTAAGTTATCATACAAGCGGAGACACGTGGTAAACGGGCAGACGCCATTAACCGGCTTCTCTACGCCCATATTTGCGGCCATATTCTCTGGCCGGAAATCTCGCGTGATGTACTTTCCACGAGAGTCATGTCCGCCATTTTGTGCGCATCACTCCTTACGCACACACACCCATTCACACTCTCTCACACACACACACACACACACACACACCTACCTTCCTCTCATGTGTTATAGGCTTATTTTGTTTACCATATCTAATCATGTCATTGTTTAGTTTGTAGTTGTAAGTCGGAAGTTTATTGACTGCATTGTATTGATTATTAATTGATATTACTGCATAAATAAACTTTGTTATATTTCAAAGAGAAGTGTTTTGGTTTGTTTTGCATACACCTGTGTCAAATGCTGGCAGGGGATGTCAGTGCTCGGATTCAAACCTTCATTTTTTCCTTTTGAATGTCGATTTTCTTAAGAGAACAATTATTAGTCTCTGATTCCAGGGTGGTGCCCCGGCAATATTAATCCTTATTAATATTCTATTGATTTTGATAATTGATAATTATCTTTGATGATTATTGAATTTGAAGGATCAATAAGCTAGTGTTAATTCTAATCAATGTTCCATTGATTTTAATAATTAATGATTATCTTTGATAATAATTAATATTCTATTGAATTTGATGGTTATCTTTGATTGTTGATGTGAAGGAATAAAAGAGCTAACACTGATTCAAATCAATGTTCTATTGATTTTAATAACTGATCATTATCTTTGATAATTATTAATTATTCCTAATAACCAAACCCACTCCTGAACGTAGTGCACTACATTTACTGGTGCCCCGTATGAGGCTTTAATGAGTTAGATTCTATTATTTTATTTAAATATTCATTAATAACTAAAGAAATAATTATTAATTATTTCTGATAATAACACTGATCTAAACAACCAGTAGAACCAACAGCTCAAACAGTACCTGCAGTGAGTGACAGCAGTCAATATTATGGGAGAGTTCGTCGCGTTGCTTGATTTCTGTGTACAATTTATAAAAAATTCAATAACAGTTTAGTTTTGTCATGTTAATAAGTAGGCCAATGTGAATTTGATTTGTATAAAACAGCAATAAATTAATTCAAACTGTTCTAAGCTTGTTTTGGAGATTTAGCCAACATAAAGAAAATGGCATGAACGGCATATTTTACGAATCACCGTCTTTGTTATCACGTCTGCTCTAATAAGACCCATTTGCCCCGCAGTTGCTATTAGTAGATTTAAAATGTCCACGAATCACACAAACTCTGATTGCAAAATTGCAAATGGCCACCCCATGTCACCCATCTGCACACGCCCCTGATGTTGCCTATAATGTCAACAACAACAAAAATCTGTAAACTCACCAAACCTATGTAGTAATGCTATGTCAACCTGTTAAACAAAATTTCCCCACCAATTTGATATATATGTCACCTTTCCTTTTTTCCAGGACCTCATAATTTACAATCTAAGCATTGGCTAGCAGTCATTTTTTGCTGCATTCAATTATATATTGTACAGAAGTGCTGAGGCATGCCACTTTTTAGTGCTAAGACACGGTTGAATGACTCCAAAGAGCTTAACCACTAGTGTTTGAAGGAAATATCATTAAACAGCGACATGTTTAAACAGGAATATCACATTAATTGTGGTTGCAAATTAAGAACCTTGCACACAACAGTTCATATTACTAACCAAGCCAAAATGGAAATTAATGAGTGCCGATATACCTTTGTTTTTGCTTATGCTCTATACACAAGAGAAATGAAGATTAGACCAGGCCAGAAAAGTAGACATAAGACCTACAGTAAGACATAACCTGCTAAAATAGGATAAATTCAGGCTGAATCAATGTTGTGTGCAAGCAAAAATCTCATAGTTTTCTGGCATTCAATCACCAGAAAAATACTCTCTTGTTTTGTTGACCAGCTGAAATAAAATCCAATTGAATGAATGGCCAACAATCAGGGGTGCATTAACGCACGGGCTTATACAGGCTGAAGCCCAGGGGCCTACAACTCCCATGGGGCCCATTTCACGACCATGGGGCCCATTTTCCCCTATCCATGTTCGTGGGAGGAGCGCATTTAAACGCTTTCACATTTTTTTACATGGTGACAGTGTGCAACTGTTAAAGGCGTCCGTGTAGTGCTTGTTCAATGTACAGCAGTTACACACACACACAAACACACACACACACACACCCCGGTCAACAATTGGAAGGTGGCCTCTGCGGACCAGTGAGCCAATGGGCCCAGAGGTACCTTAAAGTGCCCCTGCCAACAATATCTCGTTCTAGTCTAGAAACAATGATATAAAATAGATGTGCTTCGAGATATGCTATCGCAAAAATTTCGAACATTTACTACTGTTACCATGAAGCTTGACGAAGCAATTCTCAATTTACGGATGCCTGTCATATAAGACAACCTACATACACAGCTGATAAGCCAAACCATTTATGCTTCAAGGATTTTGTTGCACCATGGGATTTGTCCACAGGCTGATGGGCTAGCTGAAAAAAACTGTCAGCAGAGCAAAACAACCAATGAAGAAGCAGAAAAGAGACGTTCATCAGTCTAGTTAACTTTCAAAATCACTGTAACAATAATGAATGTGACATTTTAGACAGATATACACTGCTCAATGCCTCTGCAAAGTTCTGCAATTAACCAAGATCTTACAAAGCATAGTGACCTCAAAGTATTTGGTCACATTCAAGAATGAATTTCATTCCATTAAAAAACAAATGATCAAATCAAGTGGCTTCTACATACAGTTGATGCTAGACCTTTTCTTAGAAGGAACTTTCATTTCTAAGACATTTTTCCAGTAACTTTTAACCAACTTGTAAAGGCATTCATACATTTTAAGTGTGGCTTAAGAGTCTATTTGGGGCCACTGTACTGTTTTTCAGCAGAAATCAGTAAACACCTTTGACCTCTGCCCCTAGTAGCTGAAGCTGGAAGTGTTGTTGAACGAATGGGCACATGTGAGCTCCAGCTTCCGGGTAAAATGTCCACTGAGTGGCATCAAAAGCAAGTTGTAAAGTGAGTTGTTTTTAGTTGTAAATTATGTAAACCCAAACCCCAACCCTAAACCTAACCGTCAGTGGAGTGAAAATGTAATCCAAGAGGGAAAATGTAACCTTTGAATTTCGCTCATCATTGATTAAGCGAACGCAATTACTTCCTGGTTTTCATGGGACCAAAACCTGTGTTTTTGACGCTGTTTACGCAACATGCTATCAGTAGTGCCACAGGTAAATGTAAACACATTTGAATTGATACAAAGATGACTGATGGGAAATGCCGCTTGTCAGAAAATCGGCAGAATGAGGTCAGAAACTTGGCAGAATGGGGACGATGTCAGGGTACCAGAACATTTGGAAGCAACTAGTCTATTTTCTGTATGATCACGTTGTACACTGTAAAAAAGGTAGCCTGCAATTGCAATTTAGTCTCTTAGAATGAACATTACTATAACTAAATTTTTGCAAACTGAGTTTTACATGCCACATTCTACGTTTTGCCACAGATTCCTGGTGAACAACTATGCGTTTTGTTCACTTTCACACAAATCATGACTACAATGGCTGATTATGACTTAATAAACACTTATTTTATGCTCTATTACTCACACACTGCTATATTTTGATATCGAAACACATAGTCTAACGCATCATTTGAAAACACATTTTAGTGCTTGTATTACAGACCCACCTACATTTACACACTTATTCTAATGTGATTAGCTTCCACGGTATAGGTCATCTGATTGAGTGTTTGACCAGTCAAACACGCAAGCTGATACATGAGACAAAAGTGTCATAGAAGCGGCACGAAATGCCATGGTTGCTTCAGAAAATGTTTTTGGACAATATCGGTTAGGTTAGGTTAGGTTAGGTTAGGTTTAGGTGCTGGTTTAGGGTAAGGATGTCTGTTTTATGTCTACCTCTCATTTTCTCAATTAGATCACTATTGCTTAGGTTTAAGTTTTAGATTAGGGATGTACGTTTTACTCATTAAAACCTCCATATAATATTCACCTTAAAAAACATCCACACCACATTACCACACCACATTTCACTCGCTTTTGACACCCCCTGCTGGACCTTTCACTGGGTAGCTGCAGCAAACTATGTTGAAGCACGTAATTTCGTTTTGCAAAAATGTTTCCATGGTCACGTAAAATTCATGAGATGAGGCTGTGATATTTTTATCTTAATGATCTATTTCTACTTGATCTAACCCTTAAATGTACTTTTGCTGGTGTAACCTAATGTATTCAGGTTGATGTAATCATGTTATATAATATTTTGGACTTGAGTGAAACCAGTTAAAGTAGATGTTACCACATGAAGCTCATTTATGTGTATGTTGGCGAAGCTACTTGCACAAAATGTACAGATTCCACCAGAAAACAAGGTTTACATTTGACACATTTATTTCTAAATAAAAATTTTTCATTTTTTCATTTAAAAAAACGTCATGGTTACTGGTGTAACCTCCGTTCCCTGATGGAGGGAACGAGACGTTGGTGTCGATGTAGTGACACTAGGGGTCACTCTTGGGAGCCCGAGACACCTCTGGTCTTTGATAAAAGGTCAATGAAAATTGGCGAGTGGTATTTGCATGCCACTCCCCCGAACATACGGGTATAAAAGGAGCTGGTATGCAACCACTCATTCAGGTTTTACGCTGAGGAGCCGATATAAGGTCCGGCCATTTCAGCGGGTAGTTCAGCGTTGTGGCAGGAGGGACCAACGTCTCGTTCCCTCCATCAGGGAACGGAGGTTACACCAGTAACCATGACGTTCCCTATCTGTCACTCACTCGACGTTGGTGTCGATGTAGTGACACTAGGGGTCCCTATACAAAACGCCACAAGGCTGAACTGTGTTACGTGAACTGGCAGTGTGTGGTGGGCAGACTTGCTGTGTGCCTCATAGCCAGCACACCAGGTCGACACGTAACCTCCCCCAACACAGTTATGAGTGTCGAACGGCCCTTTTTGGGGACAAGTCGACTACCCAGAGATAGAGACAGGCTTAACCCAGTCATGGCCTCTTTCCCCTTCTCTTTTTCCACTCCCTAAAAAGAAGGGGGATTATCCGACTGGGCCGCCAGGTCTAGTCGGGGGGTGTCCCTCCCAAGGGGAGGACACCGCGGAGACCACACCTCGCCCCAAGAGAGGGGGGATATTTAAGTGGAAGAATACATCACATGGTCTTTCCAACCATGTGGAGAGCCTTCATGGTAGATCCTACCCAATGGGGGAGGAGTTACTACAACATGGAGACTGAGGGGCTCTGCCCAAGGAAGACGCAGTTTGCCAGTAGGGAAACGAACTAGCGGAAGATATAGATCGCATGGGGTTAGCCTTACAGGGAACCGCCACATGCGGAGCACCTACCCCAGAACCGGGCTCTTAGTTAGCGCGTGTACTGGGCCGGCAGCGAGTCTCTCCGAAAACTCGACTGCCACAGGGCTCGGAGGAAGTCAACCAGGGAACAACCTTTGTGAACACTACTGGGAATTAACAGCGCACGTCTTCAGCTCAAAAGGAGGTGGAAGGCGCTATGTGCAAGCGATACACCCGGCCGGCTATCCCGGGCTTATCCGCTTGTGTTGCGTGCCACTACCTGGGACGAAACCGGTTCCACCCGGAGGTTGTAGAACCTTGCAAAGGTGTTGGGTGTTGCCCAGCCCGCTGCTCTGCAATGTCTGTTAGAGAGGCACCTCTGGCCAGGGCCCAAGAAGCCGCTACACCACGAGTAGAATGGGCTCGTAGCCCTACCGGGGGCGGCATGTTTTGGGCGAGACATGCCATAGTTATGGCGTCAATGAGCCAGTGGGCGATCCTCTGCTTGGAGACAGCGCTTCCTTTCCGCTGTGCACCGAAGCAGACAAAGAGCTGCTCAGAGAGTCTAAAGCTCTGCGTGCGATCCAAATAGATGCGCAAAGCGCGCACCGGACACAGCAACGCCAGGGCTGGGTCTGCCTCCTCCTGGGGCAGCGCTTGCAGGTTCACCACCTGGTCTCTAAAAGGAGTGGTGGGAACCTTGGGCACATAGCCCGGTCGGGGGTCTCAGGATCACGTGAGAATAGCCCGGACCGAACTCCAGGCACGTTTCGCTGACAGAGAACGCTTGCAGGTCACCTACCCTCTTGATGGAAGTGAGCGCAGTCAGGAGGGCAGTCTTCAAGGAGAGTGCCTTAAGCCCGGCTGACTGCAAAACTCAAAGGGGGCTCTCTGTAGACCCTGAAAAACTACAGAGGTCCGATGAGGGAACAAGGCGTGGCCTGGAGGGATTCAGCCTCCTGGCGCCTCTTAGGAACCTGATGATCAGATCATGCTTCCCTAAGGACTCACCGTCGACTGCGTCATGGTGTGCTGCTATGGCAGCAACGTACACCTTCAAGGTGGAAGGGGACAGCCTCCCTTCCAACCTCTCTTGCAGGAAGGAAAGCACTGATCTGACTGCGCACCTCTGGGGGTCTTCCTGATGGGAAGAACACCACTTAGCGAACAGACACCACTTAAAGGCATACAGGCGCCTCGTAGAGGGAGCCCTAGCCTGAGTGAATGTGTCTACCAACGCAGGTGGGAGACAGCTTAGGTCTTCCGCGTCCCGTCCAGGGGCCAGACATGGAGATTCCAGAGGTCTGGGCGCGGGTGCCGGATGGTGCCCCTTCCCTGAGAAAGAAGGGCCTTTCTCAGGGGAATTTGCCCGGGGGGAGCTGTCACGAGGAGCGTGAGGTCCGAGCACCACGTCTGGGCGGGCCAGTAGGGTGCTTCTCCAGGATGACCTTCTCCTCGTCCTCCCTGACCTTGCACAGGGTCTGTGCGAGCAGGCTCACTGGGGAAAACGCATATTTGCGAATGCCAGGGGACCAGCTGTGTGCCAGCGCGTCTATGCCGAGGAAGGCCTCGGTGAGGGCGTACCAGAGCGGGCAGTGGGAGGATTCTTGGGAGGCGAACAGGTGCACCTGTGCCTGACTGAATCGACTCCAAATCAGCTGGACCACCTGAAGGTGGAGTCTCCACTCTCCCTTGAGGGTAACCTGTTGTTACGGCGCGTCCGCCGAAGTGTTGAGGTTGCCCGGGATGTGAGTGGCTTGCAGCGACTTGGTGCTGCTAACTCCGTTGGAGGAGACGGCGGGCGAGTTATGACATACAGCGGGAGCGCAGACCGCCTTGGCGGTTGACATATGCTACCGCTGCCGTGCTGTCTGTCCGAACTAGCACGTGCTTGCCCTGGATCAACGGCCGGAACCTCCGCAGGGCGAGCAGAATTGCCAGTAACTCGAGGCAGTTGATGTGCCAACGCAGCTGCGGACCCGTCTAGAGGCCGGCAGCTGCGTGCCCGTTGCCAACAGCGCCCCAGCCCATTTTGGAGGCGTCTGTCGTGACCACGACGCACCTGGAGACCAGTTCTAGCGGAACACCTGCTCGTGGAAACGAGAGGTCGGTCCAAGGGCTGAAAAGACGGTGACAGACCGACGTAATGGCCACGCGGTGTGTCCCGTGGCGCCATGCCCGTCTCGGGACTCGAGTCTGGAGCCAGTGCTGAAGCGGCCTCATATGCATCAACCCGAGCGGGGTGGCCACCGCCGAGGACGCCATATGCCCCAGGAGCCTCTGAAAATGTTTCAGTGGAACCGCTGTTTTCTGTTTGAACGCCTTCAAACAGGCCAGCACCGACTGGGCGCGCTCGTTCGTAAGGTGCGCCATCAAGGAGACTGAGTCCAACTCCAAACCGAGAAAAGAGATGCTCTGAACCGGGAGGAGCTTGCTCTTTTCCCAGCTGACCCGAAGCCCTAGTCGGCTGAGGTGTGAGAGCACCAGGTCCCTGTGTGCGCATAACCCGTCTCGAGAGTGAGCTAGGATTAGCCAGTCATCGAGATAGTTGAGAATGCGAATGCCCACCTCCCTTAACGGGGCAAGGGCAGCCTCTACGATCTTCGTAAAGACGCGAGGAGACAGGGACAGGCCGAAAGGGAGGACTTGTACCGATACGCCTGACCCTCGAACGCAAACCGCAGGAAGGGTCTGTGTCGAGGAAGGATCGAGACGTGAAAGTACGCATCCTTCGGGTCTACCGCCGCGAACCAATCTTGATGCCGGACGCTCGCTAGAATGCGTCTTTGCGTCAGCATCTTGAACGGGAGTCTGTGTAAGGCCCGGTTCAGTACTCGCAGGTCCAAGATTGGCCGCAACCCACCGCCTTTTTCCGGTACAATGAAGTAGGGGCTGTAAAACCCCCTCTTCATCTCGGCTGGAGGGACAGGTTCTATCGCGTCCTTCCATAGGAGGGTAGCGATCTCCGCGCAAGATAGCAGCGTTTCCATCTTTCACCAAGGTGAAGTGGACACCGCTGGACCTGGGCGGATGCCCAGCGAAGTGAATCGTGCAGCCGAGTCGGACGGTCCGGACCAGCCCTCGCGACGGACTGGAAAGCACAAGCCATGCACCCGAGTTCCGCGCAAGGGGGACCAAAGGGACAACGTCATCGGATGTACCGGCGGGTGGGGCCTCGCGGCGGGGCGGAGCTTGAGGTGCCACACCACATCGTGGCCGTGCTGAGTCCGAGGACATCGAAGCACTTACCTGGCTCCTTGTGACCACCCCCGGAACAGCCTGGGACGGGGGAGGAAGAGGCCTGTCCTCATGACCCGTGGAGACTGTCACATCGGGGGCGGATTTGTTCCACAGCTGGGCGCTCAGGGCGGGAGACCGCCGCTGGAGCGCCAACCTGCCAAATGGAGTGGTGGACGGTGGTCGTGATGCCAGCCGTACACACCGAATATGTGACCCAGGGAACAAGGAAACCACTCTTGCAGAGCTCTTGAGTACTGCAGCCACTTGGGCATGCAGCGCAATTAAATGCAAAAGGTAACAAAAAGATCTGCTTACCAGCTCCAGAGCAGCGGGTTTCGTTGTCCCTGGGTCGCCCGTCTCAGGGGCGCTTCGAAGACCTCCGTGGGTTCATCGGTGCCGGCTGTGAGACGGGTGGCGTCGGCTTCCTGCGGTGGGCTCCACTCCGGGGCCGGGCCGGAGGGGCGGGCTGCGGCGGAGCCGGTGCAGTCACCGCAGGGGGACGCCCTCGGCGATGAGTAGATGGGGGGATCTTGAGCCACGCCGGGGCAGGACAAGCCGGCTAGCATCCATCTACTGCTCTACCATCGAGAACTGCTGGGCAAAGTCCTCGACAGTGTCGCCGAATAGGCCCGCCTGGAAAATGGGGGCAGCAAGGAATCGTGTCCTGTCGGCCTCACCCATCTCGACCAGGTTGAGCCAAAGGTGGCGCTCCTGGACCACTAGTGTGGCCATCGTCCGCCCGGGAGACCGCGCCGTGACCTCCGTCGCTCGGAGAGCGAGGTCGGTCGCCGAGCGCAGTTCCTGCATCAATCCCGGGGCGGAACTACCCTCGTGCAGTTCCTTTAGCGCCTTGGCAGACTTGCAGGAGAGCCATGGCGTGCAGGGCGGAGGCGGCTTGTCCAGCAGCGCCGTAGGCTTTGACCGTCAGAGACGACGTAAACCTACAGGACTTGGACGGGGGCTTTGGGCACCCACGCCAGGTGGCGGCGCTCTGCGGCATAGGTGCACCGCGAGCGCCTTTATCCACCGGGAGCGCCTTTATCCACCGGGGGATTGCCGAATAACCCTTGGCCGCCCCACCATCGAGGGTAGTGAGAGCGGGGAAGCTGAAAAGATCGGGACCGGGCAGTAAAAGGTGCCTCCCGCGATCTTGTCAGCTCTTCATGCACTTCCGGGAAGAAAGGAACGGGGCGGGGCGTGGCTTTAAGCGGCGCCGCGAGCCCAGGAACCAATCACAGAGCCGCGAGGGTTCAGGGAAGAGCGGTGAAATCCACTCTAACCGACGCTCGCGGCTGTCTGGGAAAGCATGTCGTCACCTCCGCGTCAGCCTGTGACTGGGCGATCGACCCCGAAGGGAGGAGCCCAGCCGAGGCTTCCGACTGGACGAGCCCGCTCTCCGATGCTGCGCTCGAGAGCTCATCACTTTCGCGGGCTCCGAATAAGAGGTCGAACTCGCCGTGAGACGAGCCGGCGGACTCACCCGGAAGCCCGATCGGGGCAGACGAGCGTGCTGGGGAATGGGAGTTCCGCGGGGGGATACCCGGCGGAGGCGGTCCCATTGGGGTCCCCAAATCGCCCCCAGTGCTAGCCGCGCTGGCCTCAAACCCGTGGGTAAAAGGACCGAGGCGGGAGCCTCTGGGGTGGCTCGCTTCCTTACGAAGGCGAGCCGCGACCGCAACGTTGCCATGGACACATTCTCGCAATGAGAATGTGACCATCCACGAACGCTGTCTCCGCGTGAGCAGTGCCCAGACACGAAAGACAGTGATCGTGACCGTTAGAAGGCGAGAGATAACGAGCACAACCAGGAATAACACACAATCGGAAAAGCATCTTTAAAAAGACGCGTCTTTAAAAAGACGTTCCGTGTGTGCGCTCTTTTAGAGAAATATATACTCTTTTAGAGGGGAAAAATGCTCTTTCAGAAAATATACTCTCTAGTTTTTCTGCCGAAGCGCCCAGGGGCATTCTCTGCAGTGCACCAGTGCAGAGGAGGGAGAAGCCGCTGAAATGCGCCGTCAGATCCAGCAGGTGAATGAACAGTAGTATTCAGCTCAATGAGCATGACCGTTCGGCTCCGAAGAGAAAATCTGAATGAGTGGTTGCATACCAGCTCCTTTTATACCCGTATGTTCGGGGGAGTGGCATGCAAATACCACTCGCCAATTTTCATTGGCCTTTTATCAAAGACCAGAGGTGTCTCGGGCTCCCAAGAGTGACCCCTAGTGTCACTACATCGACACCAACGTCGAGTGAGTGACAGATAGGGAACACAAGTTGACCAACGTGCTGTACAATAAAAGTAATAATAAATACAATAGGATTTTTAAAAATACACACGCATGCAGAAAAGTGGGAGAAAAAGTGATGGACAAAGTTACAGCAACTTCAATGTAGCTGTACTTACAGTATAACATATGCAAGGGAGAAAAGGACAGATTTGAGCTTAGATTTGAATACATTAATAGTGGATGATGTTCTAATATATGTTCTAATATGTGGCAGTGAATTCCAGAGTCTTGGACCAGCGACCGAGAAGGCACAATCACCCTCACATTTTAAACAAGTCAGAGGAATGGCCAGACGCATATCATTTGATGACCTAAGAGGCCTGGAGGGTTGACACAGTTAAGAGATCAGAAATACAGTATAAGGAGGAGACAGTCCATGGAGCTCCTTAAAAGCAAATAACAAAGTCTTGAACTGGATTCTGTATTTGATATGAAGCCAGTGAAGAGAACCCATTACAGGTGATATTCTGTCTCTTTTCTTGGTTCCAGTCAAGAGCTTGCATTTTGGACTGACTGAAGGCACGATACAGATGATTGAGAAACTCCCATTTACAATTAATTTCAATAGTCAAGTCTAGAAGAGATGAGGATATGCACAACAGTCTCCAGATCTTCAAAAGACAGAAATGATTTCAATTTAGCAATGGCCCTGATTTGGAAGAAACTAGCTTTTTTTATGTAAAGCTTGCACAAGTGACTTCCAATGAAGTGCTGGTTGCTGGACTTTCTAAAGTTTGCAAAGTTTTTGGCATTGAATCCTTTTTGGGGGGGTCCTCGCTCTAGGTCCTCATGGTGGCGCAATGCGCTCTAGGTCCTCCTGGTGGTGTTGTAACTCGCCTCAATCCGGGTGGCGGAGGACGAATCTCAGTTGCCTCCGTGTATGAGACAGTCAATCCGTGCATCTCATCACATGGCTTGTTGTGCACGTAACCATGGAGACCTAGCGCGTGTGGAGTCTTCACACTGTTCTCTGCGGCTTCCATGCAGAACTCACCACGTGCCCCACCTAGAGCGAGAACCACATTATAGTGACCACGAGGAGGTTAACCCAACGTGACTCTACCCACCCCAGCAACCGGGCCAATTGGTTGCTTAGGAAGCCTGACTGGAGTCACTCAGCAAGCCCTGGGTTCGAACTTGCGACTCCAGGTGTGGTACAAAACTCGCTGAGCTACCCAGGCCCCTGGCACTGAATCTTTGAAAGATATTAAAGTTTCTCTTGAGGCAGTTAGTAGCAAGTAGCTAAATGAGATATCCATGACTGCAAATCTATATTCATCTTTGTTTGCAGAATTGAGTTATTGGTATAATGACTTTAAGTGATTGAAATAACTGGTACTTATTACTTTTCGATGGACCACAATTCTCACCACAAAGTCAACGCACATTTTCCACTAATTCTTTCTGTGTTGTCTGTGACTGCTAAATTGTTATTTGACTGAGCTATTACTTTGTTTTTCACCGGTCTTCTATTCACATATGCAATTTCAAATTTACCTGCCACTAAACTCATGTGTTTATCGGTTGGCAAGTTTAATATATCGAAATGCCTATTTGCTCTAGGTGTAAATAGCTCCTACCACACAGCGCCGCAATTTTCACTCCAATAGTCTGGTGGAAACAAAGAAATTTATGACAAACTGTGCCCTCAAGTGTCGCTGCAATAGTGCAGTGTGTAAATATGGTGTGGATGTGTTGTTGTTTTTTCATGCGGATGGACCCGAGTTCAATCTCCCCCTTTGTCCCACTTTTCCCCATCCTGTTTCCTGTCTCCACTCTGAATATTTCCTTTAATACTACTTATAATAATAATAAATAAACATTAATATAAAAGTTGAATGTCTCGCAGTGATTTGGTCATGGTGATGGTCTGGGACTTGAGAGAAAAATTTGAGCTGGGTAAATTTAGCCATGGTTTTACTACAGTAATATTCAAAAGTGTTATGTTTTTTGGCGGAAGCCATAGTTTTAATGCAGTTAAACATGGGCTGTGTCTCATTTGGAAGGATGCATCCTCCGGAGGTCGCATTTGTCGGCCGCATACCTCATCGAGGCTGTCTCGTTTCAGAAAAGTGAGTAGGACACTTCGAATGCGACATTCTTTCACAGGAATTCGGAGGATGCATGAGGTGTATCCTTCGTGGGCACTCATAACCCACAATTCTTTGCTTCAATGGAAATGTCTAAAAAACTGACACCGATTTGCCCATAAATATGATGTTCAAATGCAAGGAATGTTAATTCCCAAGTTGAAGTACCTCAGTAGATGGGTGCAGAGTATATAATATGTATAATTATATTAATATATAATTAAAATAAATTATTAGACTAAAAGTACACCTGTAAAATCTATTTTCTTTTCTCTTTACATCATTATTACTCTCCTAAAATTTACCTCATACATTCCCTTCTAAAGGGACTTTGTTCCCTTCTCACTCAAAGCGCTCGTGCTTGTTAAAGAGTGGCGTGCTCTCATAGCAACTATGTTACATTCCGTTTCCATTTGTCCTACCAAGGCCGTCTCATTTAAACAAGGCTTGTTTAAAGGAGGATGCTCGGTATACATATTTGTAATACTATACTCCATCTCTGCAACAAATCACATTAAAGTCAGAGAGAAAGAAACAATAATCTTGTTTTTGCTGCTGGTGTTTTCATGTAATTGCACACATCTGTAACATTTCCATTAGTCACATCTTACAACTGATTTCACATAAGCAAGTATGAAGATGTCAGACTGTTATGCATCCAGATTGATGTGTGTAACTGTCATTGATATGCATCTTTATAAAGACTTGCTAGACTATTGTAAGGTTTTCTGCTTGTTTTGTAAGCTCATTCAGCTCTGTTCATGGAAGTGGTACTGATAATCAGTGGCCTCAAAAGCTTTTTGGACAATTTTTGACACTGAATAATGTATAACTGTCATTGCATTAGATAACAAAATATCAAACCAAGTGGTACCAAGGTCATTTTTCATAAATGTATGAAATTCCGCTTAGTAGTTCACATACTGAAGATGTCTTAGTAGAGTAACCACATGTGTATTTAATTTAATTCACATGGACATGTACCACTAAGTTTGACAAAGAGAAAGTGTCAAAATACTTTTTGTCTTACACATACTTTTTGAACAATATGGGTCAGTCTATTGTTTTGTAGTTTGAAACCTCACAAACTTCTTTGATGAAATGTTTTGCTTGAAAATTGTGCTTGTGTTAAAATAAATGCTACTTGGATTGATATTTTGTTATCAAATGCAAAGACATTAACACAGTTTTACTATGAAAAATACTGTGAAATGTATTTTGAAGTGTCCAAATACTTTTTGGGGCCACTGGAAAGAGCAACAAGGTGTTGACTTTCATAAGATCTCTTAATATGCTGGTGTACAATTTTCCAACCTTGGCACACAAGGCCAACAGAATTGAATTGTAATTGTAATTCTCTCCATTACAGATGGACTTAAAGCCATTATTAAACTGAAATAGCTCAGAGCTGCCAGAGCAAGACCATGATAAATGAATAGTGGTATTCGTAAATTCCCCGGCAGGCAATGAACTGTTTCAAATACATTTGAGGCATTTCATTGAGATTATATGCACCTTACATCCCCTCTCCTCTGTGAGCCAATGTAACTGTTTTCCAATGCAACTCAGATGCCAGGCGGCTCAATTCTCACATAGTTCTTCCTGCTTTTCAAGACGCTCTCCTTGGAGCATGGCGGGAACACATCTGATGTTGATATAATCCATTACATTTGATCCCCCACACTGTGCGGTACTTCCCGACTGTATGTTAAGCCCAAAGAACATCAAAAGGAACAACCGACCAGCGAGCATATGAGTCACTGTCAGAAAACCATTTCTCGTCTCCGTGGGTACCATTTTTTGCCAACACTGCAGACATGGCAATCTCACAGTGTTTTATATTCAAATCAGGGTAGCTCTGGTTTTAACAGTATTATGTTGTGTGCGAATGCATGTTTCCAACATTAATTTGGTGCCTACATTAATCTCATCACATCTGGCACACCATAAGGCGGTGCACACCCCGACAATCTGTTTGCTTTGCTCAAGTGGCTATGGGCCCTGATTAATTGAACCTCAGTGAGTGCATCAAGACTCCACTAATGTAGTCCTCATCACCTCGGCTGTAGGGCTAGGCCCCTAATCTGAATGTCAACACACAACCATCCATCCACCCACAGCCTGATGTGCTCCCTGCCCATTAAAAAAAACATTCATTCTACCAACAGGTTGATGTGTATTAATCTAGGGGTAAAAAAGGGGTAATAAAGGATGGAAGTGATGTCCTTACTGTTGAACATACTGTATATATGTATTTATATTTATTCATATTCATATTCATATTTTCACCAAATATTTACATATTGTATTTAAAACTGCCTCCCAACAATATGATACAAAATATGGCTGGAATCATAAGGTGATACATTATGACTTCATATTACATTGTCAATTTTATGAATATTACAGGTTAATGTAACTAGTTATAATAATAATAGTGGCATCAGATAATTACTACCAACCTGGTCTCATGAGAAGTTGTAATAATATTATGAGATGGCAAAATTGTTATGAATGTTATGATTTTTCCTAAGTTTCCAATATTGTCTCTCTGGAATCCTTCATTTTGATTGGTTGTGGCATTCTACGGTCAATTGTTTTTTGACAATTGACTGGTGTCCCAGGCAACCGATTTCCTGCATAGCTGTGCTTTACAGACTTCATCTGTGTCAACCCTCCAGGCCTTCATTTCATCTCAAGTATATATTTTATGTCCATTTATTTATTGTTTTGATAATTAACCATGTAATAAGTGGAATAATGTACATTCTGCCAGTCATTATCGCAAAATACAGTAGACACCACTCTGATTTACATATTTTGTGATAATGACTGGCTGACTGTACATTGTCTAATTTGGGAGAGTGCACAGTTCCCTTTCGTAAGAACGTCTAAGATGCGTGATGATGCAATTGGGACACATCAGTGGTCACATGGTCTGAAGCCCTTATACAGTCACGCCAATTCATTGGCTGATGGCGCTTAAGCAACTCCCATAAGGAGCTATGTCATGGGCTCCTTACAGGCGCTTGCTCCGGCGCCATTTCCTCAGATTTTCTGTTCTTCATTGCATGAATTGTCAAAGCCTGTTTTGTTGTTGTGACTCACATCAAATCGAAGATTATAAATAGTATATTCTCCCTTTTGAGTGGCAATGCAGGATGTCATTTGGGAAGTGCTTACCTTCGTGTACCCGGTTCATCGTCGGCGAAGATTCTCATGACGTGTGTGAACTGTCTGGGATTTTGCTACACGGAGGCCACATTGGAGGGTTCAGACTGCCTGCAGTGTGATCCGGTGCGGACGCGGAAGAAATGGGAGGTGAAAAGCAGGCCGACCTTTTTTCTTTTTTTTTACTTTATTTACAAAAGCACATTCAAAACCACAAGAGTAGACTAAAGTGCTGAACAGAGATATACATTTACAACATTAGGTTCTAGGAAAAAAGACATAGATTAAATCAACAATACAATCATTACCATTAACAATCTTAAAGTACTTATTCAAAAGCCAGTGTGAATAAATAAGTCTTAAGGCCACTCTTAAAAGCATCAATTCAGCAGTGGCGGTTCTAGATCCCTTGTGTATGGACTATTTGACTATACTACCTCGTTTGGGCTATTTGCCTAAGGTTATCTCTACGTCCTTCCGCTTGCAGACTATTAATTTGCAGTCCTTCTCTCCCCCCCCTTTTGAGTCGGAAGAACATGAGAGGTTGCATATGCTTTTCCCAGTACGGGCTCTGCAGGTTTATATTGATTAGATTTTATAATCTAGATGAGGGTTTGACTCCTGCTTCGCAGGTTCTCTCTGTTGGAACAGGAGTACAGAAAATTCATAATGTTTATATACTTTAACTCACTTGTGCGCCACTGTAGGCTTACCACACAGGCTTAGATAGTTGGAAGCTATTGTTTGCATGGTGTTAGGGTATTCTTTCCCAATTGTGTCATTACACAGCGTAGAAGTTTCTACGAAAGGGAACGTCTTGGTTATGTCCATAAATTTGGTTCTCCGAGTGGGAACGAGATGCTGCGTAGCTGGCCATACTCACTAGTTGCTGCATAGGCTCGTGCTTCTTGCAGAAAATCTGAGGAAATGGCGCTGGAGTGAGCGCCTGTAAGCAGCCCATGACATAGCTCCTTATGGGCATCGCTTAAGCACCATCAGCCAATGAATTGTCGTAATTGTAAATTTATAAGGCCTTCAGACCACGTGACCACTGACGTGTCCCAATTGCATCATCACGCAGCGTCTCGTTCCCACTCAGGGAACCAAGATTACGAACTTAACTGAGATGTTCTCTCTGCCTCGATGTTTGTTCAGATGGCTTCATGCAAAAGGAACCAAACGCTTGAGAAAATCACCTCTCATCTCTTGCAGGCAGGTCAAGTGGAAGTCACTCTGATAATGTGTGATAAAAGATGCTTCCAGCAGTTATGGCATGTGACTGGCACTTTTGATTGACTGACCTGCACATTGACCAAGCATGCTGGGAGAGTGAGTCAGCCCTGTCTGATCTCTGAACAAGTCAGTGCACTTACACTAACATTCCAGTTCTCACATACTACCCATACTTATACTTAAGTGTACATAGATAATAATACTTAGAGTTAGGGATTTGAACAAAATAAGGGCTGGAGGGGGGTGGGGTGGATTATATCTCTTTATATTACATTTCTTTAAATTATATCTCTAATTTCACTAAACATTTTAATACATGAAAAATGCCATCCTTCAATGAACAATTCTGAATGAAGATGCCAACAAATTGGTCACATTTTTGTTTCAAGTTTTGAGTAGATTGAAATTGACAGTTTGAACTGATTCAGAGAAATGAATTGAACTAACCAAGTAACACCATTTTTGCTAATGAAGTTTATATCAGACACCCTATTAGCACAGAGGCACGTCCACACTAATCCGTTTTTATTTTCCTAATGTCATCATTTTTCAAAGCATGCGTTAATGGAGAACTTTTTCTAAATGCTCTGTTTTCAGTGTAGAAAACAGCATTCTAGTGTGGATGAGAGGTGTAAACGTACCAAAATTACTTGGCTTTAATTACTAAATTTGCATAGTTAATAGTTAATTTTATTTCGCTAGCAAAGTCATCACAAATAAATTGTGAATATTCTATATTATGCCCAGCCCTACTAGCAAGTAGCCAGAACACCCAAGCAACTTCATAGCAACATGCTTAAAACCACACAAAACACCTTTGCAACACCAGGGCAACTATCCTGTATGGAAGGAGCACCGCATTTTTTAATTATTATTATTATTTATTTATTTTTGTAAATGTAAAATATGATTTATTCATACAAGACTGTGGAAACGGATATAATGTTATGCAATGTATAATGTAATGTGATATAATGTGGTGAAAAAGTCACTCTTTTAACCAAAACAGCAATATGTAGAGTAAGCCGGCCTAATGTCCATTATGTTGTTTATACTTTGCATGGACTCTTCTTTGATGTATTCATAATGTCCATAATAAAGGCTGCATCCTTTGATTTTCATAAATGTGTGTATGTTCAGTACAGCTCTTGTGGGCAGGCAGCCTGCTTTATGAGGTGGGAAATAAAGCAGAGAGTCGTTGCAGCAGACAGTAAAAAGGGCCAGTGGCAGAGTCATAAGAGCAGAACATGTAGGCGGTGATTACGACCTCATTTGGCTGTTAGCAGGAATGGGCCTGCCATATTTAGAGAGCCATAAAACACAGGCAGCCTGACAGCTTTACAGCATGTGGTAATGCTTAATGGAAGCTCTCCTCCGCAGGCTTATTATGGTAAAAAACATACACCTCACAGGTGATGAAGCCAAATAAACACTCTTTCAACTTCTTGTTCTGTTTCTAGAAAGCTGGAAAAAAGAAATAATGCATCCACATAGCAAGTGGATCTGATACCTGGTTCAATATGTCAGAATGCTCTTGATGACATCTGAAGATTCCTTTTGTTGTTATCAAGAAAATTGGATATTTTCCAGTAACAAGAAAACAAGAAAAGTGAATATTTGATAAATTGATGAGGTTGATATAGAGCATTATTATTATTTTTGTTTAAAGGGGTGAATCTCACAAAATGTATGATGCTATGTAAATGTTGTACAAGGTAAAATATGCTAGATTGTGGTAGTCTTCTGCATCCTCCAGAACCTAGCACTCAGAAACGGTTTGCAAGATGGGGAATTGAGCCGTGCAAATTGCATTTAGCACAATATTTTTGGCTGTGTTTGTGCCATTACCGAATTTGCATAATTATTTTAGTTTCTTGGGTACTAAAACAATGCAGACAGTGCATGCAAAAAAATTACTCTTTCTGGGGCACAATGAGTTCAGTGAGTTTTATTTCTACTTTACACAGAATAAGAGTGAATCAGAGAGAATTAGAAAGGGAAAGACAATGCAGCCAAGGCTGTTGAAAGGATCATTTTTACTAAATAAAAAGACATCTAAATGTTCATGTCATTAAGCTTATATAATTTGAGTAAGCAATGAGAGAAAGGGTAAACATGTTTGGCATTCTGTCCATAAGGAATGGGATAACCCAACTCTATCTTAACCTTCCTCCCCTGGGAAAAATTAAACAATTAAATGGGAGTTGAAGTGGAGAAGGGATGTCATATGAATTGTGGAACTGAGTGTCTAGCAGTAAGATTCTGTTTGTATTGTGATTGGTGGGGTTACATGAACATACTGTATGTTCCTCCTGAACTTTTTACTGGGAACTCAATTGTAGCATTTATACAGCTCTCTCTCTATTTCTCTTTTTTTCTCTACACCCCTGACTGGGTGTCTCATTCCCTGCAGGAGCAGTCAGGGGTGAGAGTAGCTCAACTGGGTCATTACCCTTTGGCCCACAACAACACACACCAGACACAGATAAGTCTAGGGCAGTTGGAGCATGAAGTGCTGCTCAGATATCATACAAGCTACAATTCAATCGCACACTTACTATCTCCGAATGCTAGAATCAATTCAATGAAAAAGAAAAGAGATTTGAGTTTGGACAGGAAATATTTAAAAGCAAGAGTGATCAGCCTATTACAGAAGATTTTCTTCATGAATACTTTAAGTGTTTCTAACTTACTGAAACTTACTAGCAGTTCTGCTGGACACCTGAGGAATAAAACAGAGAATGTGTGGGTAGTCATACCCACACATTTAGCCAGACATTCTTTCTTTCTGAGAAAAACTAAAATGAATCTTGCAGAATATCTGAGCTGTTTTCCAAACTATGAAAGCAGTCAATGATTTTTGCTGCCAAACTCCAAAAAAAAAAAAAAAAAAAAAAAAAAAAAATATATATATATATATATATATATATATATATATATATATATATATATATATATATATATATATATATATATATATATATATATATATTTATGAAGTAGTTCATATGATTTGTGTGCTATATTCCAAGTCTTTTGAAGCCTGAATATGATAGCTTTGTGTGAGGAACAAACCATACAAACCAAACCATAAGTCTTAATTGACTGAATATCTCCTTTGCCGCAACTCTTAAATCTCATTTGACGTCATGTACATTCAAATATCCTGAATGAAGATGCGCTGCACTAGGTTTGACCTCAATGATGCTGACTAGCATTGATTCTCATGAGTCATTCGACCGATAAGGCTGGGTGATTTATATATATATATATATATATATATATATATATATATATATAATTTAATATAATACGTATATATGATTTTAGTGGCCCATTATTTGGTCACTAAGTTTAGTAACGAGCACTTAATTAGACTGATTTTGCAATCCTTCCTTCTAGGGTTGCACAATTACACAATGCAGTATGGCTTTGCGCGATTATTAAACCACATTAGGCTGCAATTTCATTAAATAAACACATGGTCTGTGCGCTTCAGAATGAACAGCTGACGCGCTTAGTGGACTCGCGGTTTGGCGGTTCATGTGCGTTGTGAAAACAAAGCACTCCAAGTTCACTTTTTCACATTCACGCTATTGCAAACATTTGTAATGACTACAAGTTGTTATGCAAATATAAAAAGCAACAACAGTATCACAGAAAATGAGATGACAGCATTTCAGCAGATTTGTAATGAGGAAAATAAATGTCAAATCACACCCAGCAACTCAAAGGCCTTCTCTCAGTTTTAAGCCAAAATAAAGCCTCCATGTGAAAGCAAAGTAAATATGTCAATGTACTACAATTGCATACAATAATTCAAATCCTCAAAATAATAACAATTCAGCAATATAATAATATTATAATAATATTCTTATATAATATTCAACTTGACTGGGTCCAAAAAAAATATGTGAGTGAGTAAAGTTGAAGTTTTTTCACATCCAGTTCATTCACAAAAAGAATCAAAAAAGGTTAATATTGTTGAATTGATATCATTACTTTAACTAAATTTTTAACTTCTTGCATTAAACCTTTTGAATCTACTGACTGTTAAAATTATGGTTCCTCAGCCCTTGTGACCCATCATGTCATGTAAAATTTTAATATGAGGAAGTGCTAATAATATTTGAGTGCTGCAGTAGAAGGGAAGATTCTTAGTGAATAATGACTTGAATTTTCCATTTGGTCCATTTCCAGGTGACAAAGTAACCAGGACTAATTTATTTTCAATGAGAGTTTCATGATTTGAGGCGACATATGTGATAGTGACCAATGGCGATGCAACAAAGTTGATCATAGTTTAGCTTTAAGCAAATAAGCACCAATGTTGCATGCTGATAACTAAAGGTAATTCAGACAGTATCACTGCAGAAGGATTAAGCAGTCGAGTAGGAACTCCAACTAGCAACCAACAGTACAGCGACTTGGTGACCTTCAGCGTTTTAATCTTTTTCATAGCGAACACCCCTTTAGCCATGACATCCACATGGTTCTCTAAAATGTGTGCTCAAAATAATTTACGCCACTCCAGCATGACCTGTTCTTCTCTGATTATCGGACTCTATAAATACCGACTGCTAATGTGCTGCATTAATATGAAACGCAGCAGTAATTGTTGACGACATACTTCAATAACTAGCATTTACAGCTTCAGCTAAAAACCCTCCATATCGTTTTTACTGATGTAGTATTGGTTAATCGGTATCAAGCTGCTGCCAGATGCTGTGACACAAATTACAGTCATTATTTATCCATGTGTTACCAGAAGAACGGCTTAAGCCCTCATCCTGAATGAGCCTGAATGAGTGGAGACGTCGGGTCACTGTGATTCTGCTGAGTATAGGACTTGCTCCTGAATCACAATATTTTGTGTTTTTCATTCTTGTGTCTTTTGTAATACTTGCCCAGAGGACTAAATTAGCTGTGGTGGCTAAACGCACATTTACAGAAATGTTTATTAATGTGTTTCATATCCCTTTAAATTATTTTTTCAATAAAGTAAAGTTAAGGCCCTGAAACAGATTTCCTGTCCAACAAACAACTGTGTGTGGTCATGCTCGCTGAGGTTGAGACTAGAGCAAGGATTCATATATTTCTTGTTTAAGTTAGATATGGACAACCGGAAGAGGTGAAACAGAACCAGCTCAGTCTGAGTCTCATAGAGCTCTCTTAGTTTATTTATCTCACTCCTTCCTTTAGTCCCACCTTGTTACTTCTGTGGGCTGATGGCTACCTCAGGGATTCAACACTCTTTTGCAGTGTGGACTCAGAAAGTCTCCTCTCTCTCTTTGTCTGTCTGATCACACACATTAACCTGAGAGATAGTGCCAGTGAGGTCAGTGCCAGCCACAGAGCTGATGGGACAGAAAGAGCCAAGCACAGACCTAAACTCTGTTTGCCAGAATCCACCCATCTGAGCTGCTGACATGTTCAGAGGACTTGATTTTGTATCTTACATATGTGGCGGTGATCCAACAGTAATTACAATAGCAGCAGTAAATCTACATATCCTCCAAACAAACAGGGATATAACATATAACACGTATTACACTTATTCACTAAACTGGAAAACACTCTGGGCTATAAATCATTAAATAAGATATGATTAATTCTAAATTAACATACCCAGTCCTGCATGTGCAAAAACGTGGTCAAACTCCACACATGCAATCCATATACATATACCTACAAAAATGATCCATAACAAACACTCAATTTTAACATACGACCCTTCTGAACACATATTTAATGCAATTTATGAGCATTCTGTGTAACATTTGATATTTTACCCAAAGAATTCTCAACCGATGAACAAAACTGGGAGCTCTCTTGTACAATGTTTGTTTTCACGTTTCTCACACAAGAGAGTGCCAGATGTCATAAAACTCTTAAAGGAGCCATGTACAATTTATGAGTTAAATTATGTGAAATTTCACCACTTAGCTACACAACTATAAACAATGAACAGTGAAGTTGAAACTAGATATTTGCATTATCTGAACAGTACATGCTGTAGAATATAATTTGTAATAAATCCCATTAGATTACCAAAGGTCAGTAACATAATCTAAATACTTTGGATTACTTATTCAGCATTGGCAGAATTGTTCATTTGTTTAGACTATAAAGTTCATAAGCTAAAAAAAATTTTTTTTTTTTAAATCTGCCAGTACAATAAGCCAAAATACACTTATGTTAGACATACTTTCTTTGAAAAAACATCCTGGTTACTTTTGTAACCTCCGTTCCCTGATGAAGGGAACGAGACGTTGTGTCGATGTAGTGACACTAGGGGTCACTCTTGGGAGCCCCAAACACCTCTGCTTTTTTGAAAAAAGGCCAATGAGAATTGGAGAGTGGAATTTGCATGCCACTCCCCGGACATACGGGTATAAAAGGAGCTGGTATGCAACCACTAATTCAGGTTTTCTGCTGAGGAGCCGAGACCAGGTCCCGCCATTTCAGCGGGTAGTTCAGCGTTATGCAAGAGGGACACAATGTCTCGTTCCCTCCATCAAGGAACGGAGGTTACGAAAGTAACCAGGATGTGCCCTATCTGTCACTCACTCGATGTTGTGTTGATGTAGTGAAACTAGGGGTCCCTATACAAAACGCCACAACTAGCTGAACTGTGTTACGTGAACTGGCGGTGTGTGATGGGCAGACTGCTGCGTGCCTTGTAATCAGCACACAAGGCCATCACGTAACCTCCCCCAATGCTCTTATGGGCATCGAACGGTCCATCAGGAACAAGTCGACTGCCCAACTACAGGGACAGGCTAGCCCAGCCGAGGCCTCTTTTCCCTCTCTTTTCTCCCCAAAATAGTGGAATTTGTTAACTGACTGGAAGCCATAAGTGTCTGCGTCGGGAGGTGTCCCTCCCAAGGGGAAGACACCGCGGAGACCACACCCCGCCCAAAAAGAGTGAGGGGTATTTTGAGTGGAATATGTCACATGGTCTTACCAGGTCTTGTCGGAAGTATGTCATGTGGAGAGGTCCCATGGTAGGTCCTACCCGAAGGGGGAGGGGTTTTTACAGAGCATGGCGACCGGGGGCAGAGGGGCCTCTGCCCAAGGAAGACGCAGTTTGCCGTCAGGGAAACAATTTTGCGGAAGATATCACATGGGGTCACCTTCGGGGAACCAGCAGATGTGGAGCACCTACCTCAGTACAGGGACTCATTAGCACATGTACTGGGCCGGTCAGCGAGTTTCTCCGCAAACTCAACTGCCAGAGGGCTAAGGAGGAAATTCATCCAGGGATCACAGTCTGTGAACACGACTGGGAGTCAAGAGCACATGTCTTCACCTCAAGGGAGGAGAAAGGTGATATGCGCAAATGGTACACCCAGCCAGTTGTTCTGGAACTTATCTGCTCATACCTGCCAATACACGGGACGAGACCGGCTCAACCCGGAGATTGTAGAACCTCGCAAAGGTGTTTGGTGTTGCCCAGCACGCTGCTCTGCAGATGTCTGCCAAAGAGGTGCCACTGGCCAAGGCCGTCACGCTCCTGGTGGAGTGGGCTCGTAATCCCGAAGGGGATGACACGTCCTGAGCCTGATATGCCATCGTGATCCAGTGGGCGTTCCTCTGTTTGGAGACAGCGCTTCCTTTCTGCTGTCCACCAAAGCAAACAAAGAGCTGCTCGGAGCTTCTAAGGCTTCTAAGGCTTTGGATAAGAATCCAAATAGATGTGTAAAGCTCGCACTGGACACAGCAACGCCAAGGCTGGGTCTGCCTCCTCCTAGGGCAGTGCTTACAGGTTCACCACCTGATCCCTAAAAGGAGTCGTGGGAACCTTGGGCACATAGCCCGGTCGTGGTCTTAGGATCACGTGAGAATAACCCGGACCGAACTCCAGGCATGATTCACTGACAGAAAACACCTGCAGGTCTCCTACCCTTTTGATGGAAGTGAGCGCAGTCAGGAGGGCAGTCTTCAAAGAGAGTGCCTTAAGCTCAGCTGACTCCAAGGGTTCAAAGGGAGCTCCCTGTAGACCCCAAAGGACTACGGAGAGGTCCCATGAGGGGACGAGGCACGGTCTGGAGGGATTCAACCTCCTAGCACCTCTCAGGAACCTGATGATCAAGTCATGCTTTCCCAAATACTTACCATCTACTGCATCATGATGAGCTGAAATAGCGGCTACATACACCTTCAGGGTAGAGGGGGACAGCTGCCCCTCCAGCCTCTCCAGCAGGAAGGAAAGCACTGATCCGACTGCACATCTCTGGAGGTGTTCGCATCAGGAAGAACACCACTTAGCGAACAGACGCCACTTCAAGGCATACAGGCACCTTGTAGAGGGAGCCCTAGCCTGAGTGATCGTGTCTACCACCGCAGGTGATAGGACACTTAGGTCTTCTGCGTCCCGTCCAGGGGCCAGAGATGGAGATTGGCCAGATGGTGCCCCGTCCCTGAGAAAGAAGGTCCTTCCTCAGGGGAATTCGCCGGGGGGGGGGGGGGCTGTCGTGAGGAGTGTGAGATCCGAGAACCTCGTCTGTGTGGGCCAGTAGGGTGCTACTAGGATGTTCTGCTCCTCGTCCTCCCTGACCTTGCACAGGGTCTGTGCAAGTAGGCTCACTAGGGGAAATGCATATTTGTGTAGTCCAGGGGGCCAGCTGTGTGCCAGCACATCTATACTAAGGGGTGCCTCAGTCAGGGCGTACCAAAGCGGGCAGTTGGAGGATTCCCGGGAAGCAGACAGGTCTACCTGTGCTCAACCGAATCGACTCCAAATCAGCTGGACCACCTGAGGATGGAGTCTCCACTCTCCCCTGAGGGTAACCTGACGTGACAGCGCATCCTCTGTGGTGTTGAAGTCGCCCGGAATGTGAGTGGCTAGTAGCGACTTGAGGCGCTGCTGACTCCAGAGGAGGAGACGGCGGGTTAGTTGTGACATGCAATGGGAGTGTAGACCGCCTTGCGGTTGATGTACGCTACCGATGCTGTGTTGTCCATCCGGACCAACACGTGCTTGCCCTGGATCAACAACCGAAACCTCCGCAGGGCGAGCAGTACTGCCAACAACTCTTGCATACGGCGTCCCAGCCTGTCTTGGAGGCGTCTGTTGTAATCATGACGCACCTGGTGACCTACTCTAGGGGAACCCCTGCCTGTAGAAATGCAAGGTCGGTCCAAGGGCTGAAGAGGTGGCGACAGATCAGCATGATGGCCATGTGATGTGTCCAGTGGCGCCATGCCCATCTCGGGACTCGAGTATGAAGCCAGTGCTGAAGCGGTCTCATATGCATCTACCCGAGCGGTGTGGCCGCCACTGAGGATGCCATATGCCCCAGGAGCTTCTGAAAATGTTTCAGTGGAACCGCTGTGCTCCGTCTGAACGCCTTCAGACAGTTCAGCCCGACTCTGCATGCTCGTTCATGAGGTGTGCTGTCATCGAGACTGAGTCCAACTCCAAACCGAGAAAAGAGATGCCCTGAACCGGAGAGAGCTTGCTCTTTTCCCAGTTGACCCGAAGCCCTAGTTGGCTGAGATGCCGGAGCACGAGGTCCCTGTGTGCGCACAGCAACTCCCGAGATTGAGCTAGGATTAACCAGTCGTCGAGATAGTTGAGGATGCGGATGCCCACTTAGCGGGGCAAGGGCAGCCTCTGCAACCTTCGTGAAGACGCAAGGGACAGGGACAGGCCGAAGGGGAGGACCTTGTACTGGTACGCCATGCCTTTGAAGGCAAGCCGCAGGAAGGGTCTGTGTCGAGGTAAGACCGAGGCGTGAAAGTACGCGTCCTTCAGGTCTACCGCCATGAACCAATCTTGATGCCGGATGCTCGCTTGAACAGGAGTCTGTGCAAAGCCCGGTTCAGTACTCGCAGGTCCAGGATTGGTCGCAACCCACCGCCTTTCTTCGGTACGATGAAGTAAGGGCTGTAGAACCCTTTCTTCATCTCGGCTAGAGGGACAGGCTCTATCGTGCCCCTGCGCAGAAAAGTAGTGGTATCCGCATGCAAGGTAGCGCAGTTCTTGCCCTTCACCGAGATGAAGCGGACACCGCTGAACCTGGGTGGGTGCCTGGCGAACTGAATCATGTAGCCGAGTCGGACGGTCCTGGTCAGCCATCGCGACGGGTTGGAAAGTGCGAGCCATGCGCCCAAACTTAGGGCGAGGGGGACCAAGGGAATGATCACGTCGGATGTACCAGCGGGTGGGGCCTCGCGGTGGGGCGGAGCTCGAGGTGCCACGTTGAGGGGACTCAAGCCCCGTAGCCGTGCTGAGCTCCTGCCGCCCACCATAAGATTGGCCGAGGAGGGGGGAGGAGGAATCTCGTCCCCGTAGTCCACTGGAACCAATCCCGTGTGGGCGTGTTTGTGCCACAGCTGGGCGCACAGGGGTGGGGGGGTCCACCGCTGGAGCGCCATACATGCCAAAATGGGACGGTGGACAGTGGTCGTGATGATGGCCGTGCACACCGGATATGTGACCCAGGAGATGAGGGAGCCATTCTTTTGTCAGGCTTTTGGGTACCGCAGCCGCCTGGGCATGCGGCGACAAAAGATTCTCCTCCCGGCCCTCCACTGGGGGATGGAGTGGTCTGTCGACCAGCCCCAGAGAAGTGGGTCTCCTCGCCCCTGGGTCGCCCGTCTCAGGGGTGCTTTGAAGCCTTCCTCGGGTTCTTAGCGGCCAGCCGCGAGACGGGTGGTGTCTGTTTCCTGCGGAGGGCTCCACGCCAGAGCCAGGCCAGAGGGGCAGGCTGCGGCGGAGCCGGTGTTGTTGCTGCAGGAGGATGCCCTTGGCGATGAGCAGACAAGGTGTGGGGTCTTAAGCCGCGCCGGGGCAGGATATGTTGTAAAACCTCCGTCTGCTTCTTCACCACCGAAAACTGCTGGGCAGTCCTCGACGGCGTTGCCAAACAGGCCAACCTGGGAAATGGGGGTATCAAGGAACCATGCCTTGTCCGCCTCTCCCATCTCGACCAAGTTGAGCCAAAGGTGGCACTCCTGGACCACCAGACCTGCCCGAGAGACCGCACCATGACCTTCATCACCCGGAGAGTGAGGGCGGTCCCGAACGCAGTTCCTGCATCAATCCCGGGTCAGAACTACCCTCGTGCAGTTCTTTTAGCACCTTGGCTTGGTGTACTTGCAGGAGAGCCATGGCGTGCAGGGCAGAGGTGGCTTCTCCAGCAGCACCGTAGGCTCTAGCCGTCAGGGACGATGTAAACCTACAGGCCCTGGACGGGAGCTTCAGGCGCCCACGCCAGGTGGCAGCGCTCTGTGGACACAAGTGCGCTGCGAGCACCTTATCCACCTGGGGGATCACCGAATACCCCATGGCCGCTCCGCCATCGAGGGTATCGAGAGTGGGGCCACCCACGATCTTTTCAGCTCCTCATGCACTTCCAGGAAGAAAGGAACGGGGGCGGGGTGTGGCCATGGGCGGCGCACCGTGCCCAGGAACCGATCGTTGAGCTGCGAGGGTTCAGGGGAGAGTGGAGGGTTCCACTCTAGCCCGACACTCGCGGCCGCCCAGGAAAGCATGTCTGTCATTTCCGCGTCGGCGTGAGACTAGGCGACCATTCCTGAAGGAGGAAGCCCAGCTGAAGCCTCTGCGTCAGACTGGACGAGCCTGCTCTCCGATGCTGTGCTAGATAATTCATCGTCTTCCAGAGCTCCGAACAAGAAGTCGAACTCGCACTGAGACGAGCCGCCGGTCTTGTGCGAGAGCCTGATCGGGGCAAGTGAGCGTGCTGGGGAATGGGAGGTCCGTGGGGGGATACGATCGAACACTTGGTGGAGCTCCGCGGAGAATGCTTGGAATGAAGCGCAACAGGGATGTCCATTGTCCCACATGACGGTTCCCCATTCACCAGCATTTCCGGTGAGGAGCCTGATGACGCATGCCACCTTCATTGTCTCCAATGGGAAAACAGAGGGCTGCAATGAGGAGTACAAGGAACATTGTGAAAGGAAGGTGCGGCAAGAACACGCCTCACCTGAGAACAGGGCTGGAGGATTGAGACGAGGCCCGGAGCGTCCAGAAATGTGGGGAACCACCGGAGCCGGCGAGGGTGCTTCCTGGGTGGGACTTGTATCGGGAGGCTGGCGGAGCTGTTGGAAGACAGAGGTGAGCTCAGCAAGCTGCGATGATCTCCAGAGCCTGGTTAGGAGTGGAGATCTGATCCTGCTGATGTCCCAGTAAAGCTCCCTGCTGAGAAAGGGTGGAGTGAAGGGTGGATTCCTCCACTGGGTCCATCCTGGCTAGATTGTTCTCTCAGAAAGCAAGAGACCCAAGAGCAGAGGAACAATTCACAGGATTTACTGACAATAAATTAGAACACAGCAGGGCTGGCGAAGCGTGGGGAACCCAGCACCAACTGCAGCAGGAAGGCAGTGAGTGTGTTTGTAGATGTGTGTGCGTCGTGGTTGTGTAGAGAGCAGATCCGTGAGGAATCCTCCATGAAGAGTGTGATCATAGGCGTGTATGCGTCATGGTAGTAGGGAGCAAATCTGTGAGAAATCCTCCGTTGAAGAATGTGTGGGCAGAAGGACAAGCGCAGCAGCAAACTGGAAGGTAACCACACTCCAGACACATGGGCAGAGATGGGCAATCAATTCAGATACACGAGACAGGACCAACTGAGGCAGAGAGAACGAGATGAGTTACTTGAACACAAAACAACAATCTAGCAAAGTTAATGACACAACGAAGGGATAAAATAGGCAGAGAATCAACGCTGAACAGGTGCTGTCAGCATGCTAATTAGTGGCATGATCAGTGTTCACATGGAAACAATCAGTGTTGCCATGGAAACACTGATCACGCATGCCGGCAGCACCTGAGACACATGAGGGAGAGAAAAACAAAACAAACAGAACAAACCGGCTAATTCACCGGGACCGTGACAGGCGCATATATAAAATATAATTGCGCCTTGTAAGTCGCTTTTGATAAAAGCGTCTGCTAAATAACTAAATTTAAATGTAACAGATATAACAATTTAGCATTATATCCACCTTTTCACACATAACAATGTAAAAGTGCCCTCTGTCTGCTCGTATAAATGTAACACATCATAAGAAAGTGTTTATTCACTGTTCAAATGCTCCTCAGATCACATCATTTAAATGAATGCATCTTTTCCAATTAAATTAACAACATATTAAATGAAACAAATGACAATAAAATGAATGACAAATAAATTAAACAAATGACAAAATACTTTTTTAATGTAACTTTGTTCTCATTACCACCTGTTTCAATTGTAACTGTAATGGAATACAGTTGCATATATTTTGTATTATAAATATGTAACACTGTCACGTGTATTCTGGTACTCCCCAACCCTGGTGGTTGCTTACCGGCCCAAGTCAAAAGAGCCCAGATGCCTTAGCAAGCATTACTAATAATGGATGCAAGGAAATAAAAATTTGTCAAATTTACTGCATGGTCTGTAGCCTTGAATTGATGCTTGACCTTGTTGCAAAGGGCAAAAGGTAGAAACTGAAAGATACAATAGACATCATAAAATGATGTGGCGATACAGTTATTAGGTTTGGCTGGGCTTTTGACGTGGACAGGGTGGTCTAAGAAAGCGTGAAATATTACATATATTCAAAGATCAAAGCTTTGTTCATACTTCATAAGCAGCCAGTCATAAATCAATCTTTAAGAACTTTCACACCAGATGGCCAGCTCTGTTTTGATGTTGTTTCCTTTGAGGTGGAAAAAGCAGAATTAAAGCGCTGACTGACTTTTGGGAAACCATTGGGAAATGAAAATGAAAAATGCTTGAATCAGAAGATTATGGAGCAGTTATTAAAGGGTCCGTCAGGATAATTACATTTGCAAATTAATTGTGAATCCTCCATTCTCAGACAATGTGATTAAGGCTGTTACTGCACCACTGATTGAACAGGTTCAAAAGCTGATTTAATGAATCACTTATCTGGTAAATCTGAATCCACTAAGACCAATTACTTGAGCTGCTGGTTCACATGGAGTTTAGGTCATCTGACTTCATCCAGTGAGATTCCTTATACCTGTTACATGTCCTGAGGTGTTTGAACTCCATGGGTGCACTTCTATCATCAGGACGAACAGTTCTGAGCACCGAGAGTAATGGTCTAAGAAGCATTTCTATTAGATTATGGTTTGGTATAGTGTGATTAGAAACCGTTCCCCACACTGACCATGTTAACCGGCCAAAACCTGACACCTTAGTTTTACCGAATACTCACTCTGTCTTCAATTAGTCAGGCAAACAGATAGTTCCACCCAAAACTCATGGCATTGTTTCAGGCAATGTTGCTACATAGGGCTGGTTGGGATGCTCAAACAAATAGAGCAATGTTTTGGAAGCACCACAAAACTACACAGTGTTCAAACTTTTTAGGGGAAACAACATACTATATGAATGGCTTGCTTTTAGTTATATAACTATATAACTAAGAATAGTACAAAAATTTTAACATAAAAAAAAAAACATACATTTAACACCTTTTACAATTTCCCACCAGTCATTTTTAAAGTAAAACTTGTTCAAGGGCTCATTTTGTCATATCCAATCATTCCTTTATGGTTTGATCATCAGCCAAAACACTCTAAATCACACATATATTTCTGTTATATCGTACTGATTCAGTTTATCACTGAACAGTTCAGACAAAAGCATACATATTTATGAGTGTGTAGACTAAATATCTGCATGCACACTGGGTTTAATTTTGTTTGCTATTGCGGTGGTCACAGCATTGTCCATTGAGAAGTGCTCTGGGCACTGTGAGCTCCATCTCTCATGAGACCAGCCCACTGTAATGAGCTCATTTAAGTCATGAAATCTGGTTATGAGGCATGACCAAGTCGAAATTGAAGAACATCTCTCTCAGTTTCTTGGCAAGCTCTCAAAAAAGCAAGCAGATTCAAATTCCGTTTTTTAGCGAGTGACCCAGTCAAAAGTTTCGAAAAGATGTTTGCCCCAGAGCTGTTATGATGTGAAGCTTGAGAAAACTTGTGCATAAACAGCTCTGATTGGCCCTTGCTTTTTCTAGGCATCTGTGCTGGTAATCCTCTGTTAGCAGAAAATGAGGAAGACACATTAGAGTGAGTGACTGGAAATGTGGAAGGATACGCTATGCTTTAAAGCAGGAAAAACAACCAATTTTAGCTTTAAAGAGGACATATCATAGAAAACAGGAAACCTTGGTCTTTTACATATTTTGATCATTTAGCAGATGCTTCTATCCAAAGCAACTTACAAACGAGGAAGACTAACACAATTCAACCTTAGGAGACGGTAACATGAGAAGTTCTGCAAAACAAAGATTACAAAATGAAAAATACCTACATTAATCAAAAAAGTTCAAGATAGGACAGAGATGTACATTAGCGACACCATAATAAATAGCAAAAATAAAGTGCCAAACCTGCTCTCAAACCCCCATCTGCTATTGGATAGACATACAGATGTTTCACCCAACTCACAGCGTTGATTTAGCCTATGTTGTTGTGTCGGGTTGGTAAGGATTCTCCAGAGGTTGCAGTAGAATTTTATTTTTTTACATCACTCTGATGGCCTGAGTTGTAAACTTTCCGACATGGTCTATTTTAATCCGTCATACTTGTATTAATTTTGAAAATACTACATTCAGGGGTGTAGTATCCATTATAATGGCATAAACATGACAATGGAGAGGTGTAAATAATATATTTATTGACTCCCCAAGTGCAAGTCTGGTGAAACCAAGAAGTTCTTGGGTGAATGTTCTACCTGTCAAACAACCGCTGTGCTAAAACAAGATTTTTAAACTTTTCCGGTTATGTGCCGCTTTTAAAGGAAATAAACGTATACAATTGCACATACATAACATGCACAATTTCACAATTCAGCATGCCTGATATAACAATAAAGATCACAGGTGTGAAGCACACACATCTCTGAAGCTCTAAACCATCTTTACACTGCAAAAGTGGCATATAAGTGCATTTACAGAGACCGTTTAATGCTGCTCAGAGCAGGCACAGCAATAACAACTGCATAAATGTGTAGCACCCACAAAATTCAAATGCTTAATTTGTATCACAATATTTTCATGTCTTAATCTTTATAATTCTATTACTCATTTACTATAATTTGTTTCTTTTATTTTATAAGATAATTTGTGTCAGATCACTTGAGCTCTTATTCCATGTTCATTTACCTTTAAAGGGGTCATGACATACTCTTTTTTTATTATTCTATTATCTTCCCTGAGGTCCACTTATAATGTCAGTAAAATTGTTTTGCACCAAAAGAGTCAGAATTAAATGATATATGATCTTTTTCCACCCTGTCTCTTGCTTTCTGTCTGAAAAGCTTGGTTTAAAGCTATCTGGCTCTTTAAGACTTCAAAGACGCCCACTGTTCTGATTGGCTAACTTCGTGCAGTCCCTCAAATACAGCCATATTTCAAATTCAATCGAAAGAAAATGAACAAACTTTACATTATAATTTATAAAACTACATTTCAGGGTTAACACAATGTATACCCAACATATTTAATCTGAATGTACAACCCCAATTCCGAAAAAGATGGGACAGTATGAAAAATGCTAATAAAAACAAAAAGGAGTGATTTGTAAATTATATTCACTCTTTGCTATATTGAAAACACCACAACTACACATAATATGATGTTTTACCTTGTGAATAGTATTGTTGTTTTTTTTTTTTTTTTAATGTACAGTAATTTCAAATCAGATGATTGCAACATGCTCCAAAAAAGTTGAGACGGGGCAATTTAAGACTAATAACAATTTGACAAGTAGAAATAACAAGGCGATGTGAAACAAGAGATGTTAAACTGGTGAGGCAATCGTGTTATAGTATATAAGGAGTCTCCAAAAACAGCCTAGTCCTTCAAGAGCAAGGATCGTTCGAGACTTGACAATTTGCCAACAGATGCTTTAGCAAATAATCCAGCACTTTGAGAACAATGTTCCCCAAAGACAAATTGGAAGGATTTTGGGCATTTCACCCTCTACAGTGCACAATATAGTTTCCAGATTCAAGGAAACTGGTCAAATCTCGTTGCGTAAAGGGCAAGACGAAAACCACTTCTGATTGCGTGTGATCTCTGATCCCTCAGACATCACTGTTTTAAAAAATGTCATTCATCTGTAATGGATATCATGAACATGGGCTTGGGATAACTTTATTAAACCTTTGTTAGTCAACACCACTCGCTGCTGCATCCACAGATACAAGTTAAGATTTTACTATGCAAAGCAGAAGCCATACATCAACACTGTTAGAAGCGCTGCTGACTTCTCTGGGCTCGGTCTCATCTTAGATGGAAAGTAGAACAGTGGAACTGTGTTTTTTGGTACGAAGAGTCCACATTTAAAAAAGTTTTTGAAAAACACAGTAATCATGTTATCTGGGCCAAAGAGGAAAAGGACCATCCAAGCTGTTATTAGCATCAGGTCCAGAAGCCAGTGTCTGTATCTTCATCCAGCATAACGATGAGTCTGCATACAGAAGGGAGGTTGAACAGCTGGCCGTCTGGTGCAGTCAAAACAACCTAGAGCTGAACACGCTCAAAACAGTGGAGATGACTGTGGACTTTAGGAGAAACACCCCAACATTGACCCCGCTCACCATTCTGAACAGCACTGTGTCAGCAGTGGAGTCATTCAGGTTCCTGGGCACTACCATCTCACAGGACCTGAAGTGGGAGACCCACATAGACTCAATTTTAAAAAAGGCCCAGCAGAGGTTGTATGTACTTCACCAGCTGAGGAAGTTCAGTCTGCCACAGGCGCTGCTGATACAGTTCTACTCAGCTGTCATTGAGTCTGTCCTCTGCACTTCTGTAACTGTCTGGTTTGGTTCAGCTACCAAGTCAGACATCAGAAGACTTCAAAAGATAGTTCGGACTGCTGAGAGGATTATTGGCGCTCCCCTACCCACCCTGCTAGAACTGTGCACATCCAGAGTGACAAAAAGGGCTGGTAAAATCACTCTTCACCCCATTCACCCAGCACACTTACTTTTCGAACTGTTGCTCTCTGGCCGGCGCTACAGAGCACTGAGCACCAGAACAGCCAGGCACAGGAACAGTTTTTTCCCTCAGGCCATCACCTCATGAACAGTTAAACTGCCCCCAAATACTTTCCTTTTATCAATACAACCATATGCAATATTCAATCCATCCGTTCCTACTTATATGTATATTTCATTTATATTCTTTAATATATCCTACCTCTTCTTCAATACATTACATCACCTGCACAAAATTTGTATATAAATTATTCTAACAACATTATTGCACTATTGTATATTTCTCTTTTTTCATCTGTTATATCTCATTTTTTTATTTTTATGTTTAAATGTATATGTTTGTATGTATGTATGTATGTATATACGGTTACATTTGCACTGGAAGCTTCTGTGTCCATGGCAAATTCCTTGTGTGTGTAAGCATACTTGGCAATAAAGCCCATTCTGATTCTGTATGGGCCAGGGGTGTGTCAGTGCCCATGGCATGGGTAACTCGCACATCTGTGAGAACACTATGAATGGAGACAGATATGTAAAAATTTTGGAGCAACATATACTGCCATCCAGTGTTGTCTTTTCCAGGGACGTCCTTGCATTTTCCAGCAGGACAACTTCAAACCACATACTGCCCAGATTACAAGTGCATGGCTGTGTAAGCAGTAGGGATGTGCGAGACTAGTCGACTAGTCGACTAAATGGTTCTGATGCTGCTAGTCGACATTGGAAATACTAGTCGGTTAATATTTCCCCCATTAAACTGATAATAATTTTTACACATTTACGTTTGGCTTTATATTTTTACAGAGGCTGCACTTAAATTACTGTCATATTAATGTTACATATTTTAAATAGAATTAATAATACAAATATTATTTAAAAAAGAGGATATCTAGAGCAGATACATAGTTTAATTTCCCCTCAGGCTGCGCGTGCTTCTTCGCTCTCTCACTCACGGCGCGCGCAGGAAAATGTCCTCTCACTAGACAAGCAAACTCAGCAATGTAGTAATGAAATCACTTCGGTGGTGCGGGAATCGGCTTTCCAAATTTTTGAAAGTCCCTATGGATGTTTTCACATTTGAGTCTTCTTTAAATCTGTGTGTGCTTGTATGTAATTTTTCCGCTATGCAGGCTTTTTCAAGCGCAGGATAGCCACCTCAGGTGAGTTAAGTCCCGTCTTTCACCGGACCATGTCGACGGGTTAATTTTATTCATCAAAAAATGTATGCTTTTGAGTAAGTAGCCTAGAACATAACTGTTTTAGACTAGGTATGCAATTTTTTAATCTGCTGATTAAGAAGGCTATTTTCAACGAGGTGCCGACTGCTTAACATGTTAAACTATCTTTTATTCTGTGTGCACGTCATGTTTAGAATACATTAGGTTTATTGTAGGCTACATCACAGGCCTATTTTTTCTATCCTATAGCTACTTTTTTTTTTTTTTTTTACATCATAACTGTTATTGGTTGACTGTCATATTAGATCAGTGGTTAATGCACGACTGCACGTCGTGAAATACGCACAACTTTTCAGCGCTTTTTTTTCTCTCTCATAGATTTGGCTTAGCCTACCTGTTAATTATTTTTAACAAAGTCCTGACTGTTTTAATATGTTAAGTAACTTTTACTTGGTGATTTCCATTTAGAACAGGCTTTTAGGGTTGTTCCATTGATCCTGCACAATTCATTCAATTGTTTTCAATAAATATGTCAGTTAAATATTCGCTAACGTTGATTCAGTGAATGCGTGTCATGTTCTATATTTAATGTACAATGATCATAATTCAAGGTGAGCACGTTGCAGATAAATGCCCCTTTTCAGTAGAATTTAGCATCGGATTTGGAATAGATTAAGTATTTTAAATAGGTCGCTTAAAAAAATGTTTTTTTTACTGTTTTCTGAATGTTGGTTTCTCTTTAGACTAGTCGATTACAAAACTTCAGTTTAAACAACAGTCAAATTAGTCGTAGCGCACATCCCTAGTAAGCAGAGAGTGTGGGTGCTAGATTGGCCTGCCTGCAGTCTTGACCATCTCCAACTGAGAATGTGTGGCACATTATAAAGCACACCATCCGGCAACTAATACCCTGTACAATTGTGCAGCTAAAGACCTACATAATGGATGAATGGGGGGAAATTCCACTTTCTAAACTTAACAAACTTGTGTCTTCAGTGCCCAAATGCTTAAAGGTGCAATATGTAATATATTTACTGTACTAAAGCATAAAATTATCATAATATGTTATCAGAAATTTAGGAAACATGCTAAGCTGAAATACTGGCTTTTCCAAAAACAATGCTACAACCAGTATATTCTACTTTGAAATATCCGTTCTAGGCCGGAATTTCTTTTTGTGTTTTGGCCTGTGTGATCCCACCCACTGCCCATTTCCAAATAGTATTTCGACACCCCAGGTTGCCAGATTTGAAACAAGTTAGTGGGCAAACACAGGGCGCTGCAGCCATGGAAGCCAGCAATACAACTAGCTAACATTGACAGAGTTATAAAAAATCCACATGAGCTGGTTTATAATTTGCAAACAATAAAAACATTGCAAACGTATACATTAGTTGATCAACTTACAGTGAAAGTCTCGTCGCTTGCCATTGTCAGTTTGCTCGTTCCTGTTGCGTGTCCTTAACCTGGCAACCCGCGTATGCTTCGAGTCAGGGGAGGAAGGGGTGGGGGAGACAACTCTCTCCAATATTTTGAATTTGGACTGCAGTACCCATTTTAAACGCTTGATGTCAATGATACATATTGCTCCTTAAACAAGTGTTATTAGAAGAATTGGTGAAGTTTCACAATGGTAAACACTCGACTGTCACGTTTTTGGAGCGTGTTGCAATCATCTGATTTGAAATTACTATCATTTAAAAAAAAATTGAAATTCACAGGGTAAAACATCATATAATGTGTAGTTGTAGAGCTTTCAAAGGGTGATTATAATTTACAAATCACTCTTTTGTTTTTATTAGCATTTTTCATACTGTCCCAACTTTTTCAGAATTGGAGTTGTATCAAAATGTTCACTCAAGCACAGCAACTATCAAACAGTCATGACATTTGAAACATTTGTAAATTAAACTGTGTACTCACGGGTCCGGTAGTGTTTAACTGCTGCATCTTTCAGTTCCTTTGCAAAGCTTGAATCATATTGTGACTGGTTCACAAGCAATCCACGCTGATATGAGCCAAAAAAAATACAGTCCACGCTGAAATGTTCTGAATACGCAAATGTTATACAGTCCTGGTAATGTTAAGTGCTTCAACCGGATTCAACAGGCCAAAGCAGAGATGCTGGTCTTCACAGGAGCGACAACTCTTGTCTTCTGTGTTTGTTTGCACACAGAACAGCATGTGTGTCTCCCAGAAAGCGGCGGCAGCTCAATGAGATTCGTTTTTACAAGTTGCGCTTGTACCGCTATCGAAACGATTAAAGATGTCAATCTAGTCCATGTTTGCAAAAGACCAACAATTAAATATAGCACATATGGGTGCAAATATGGTCCAGGATGCCTTTAAAACAACCGGAAACAGCTTAGCTGAATGAAACACAATGGAGGTCTCATTTCTGGAGTAATAACTTTATATCACAGCCGCAAGATGCATGATAAAAGTCAAAGCCAATCATCTAGTGTAGAAAAACATTTAAATCCAGATAGGTACATGAAGGTGTCCTGTGTAAGTCCACTTTGTTGTAGAGGGATCTCCCATGACAGTCCCATCTCTCTCCTCTTCACCTGTGTGACTGACTGTGAGCAGCAGTGGGCGGGGCCAAAGGTGCAATGACTGAAAAATAGGCATTGATGTATTGCTGGAGGCAGTCATTATGCAGATGTATTTGGTTTGTGACGTCACAAGCTCCATAAATTCCAAACAGCCTGTTTCTAGAGGCTGGTTTAAATAAATGCTATTTTTTCTATTAAGGAGGAAGTTTTCAGTTCTGATACAGTATATTTTTATAGTGCAATGACCTCTTATATGTCAAAAGATCAAGGAAAATGTGATTCCTCATGTCATGACCCCTTTAAGAAGCCCAAGTCCAGAGAGAAAAAAAAGGGCACTGTTTTACAACAGAGCAGAAGTAGAGTGTGTGTTGAAGAACACATGCATGTTGTATCGATATGGGGTTAGAATTTTTTGTAATTAACATACAAATTGAAAAAGATTCATAAATAAATGGAATAAAATCCACAAATAAATGTAAGGAGTTTTGCAAAAATGAAATGAATTCACAAATAAAAAAATGAGATTTACAAATATATGTTAGGAGTGTCACATAAATAAAGTTAATTCACAAATAAATAAAATGAGATTTGCAAATAAAAAAAGATTTACAAATATATGTTTTAACTCACAAACACAACTCTGTCCAGAATTCATTTGTGGATAGCTTGCTGTGCATTTGTGACTTTTGAAACATTTCTTGCAGGAGAGCTGCAGGCAATCCACAAATAGGTGGACTCCACCCATCGTCTACTCATGCCAGTCAGATAATGGCCACATTATTCAGACCACTCGTAGCATATTCTATCTTCAACCAATCACACTTAGTTTTACTATCAGGCAGGACCAGAGTCACAGCGTTCTCATGAGCATGGAATCAAGCACATACAGATAAGCTCCAAGGCTGCAAACTCTAAGAAACGGACGTCATCAGAGGAATAATGTGACATAAGGGTCATATAATTTTCTCTCAGTTATAAACATGTGGTGTCTTGTTAAATGTCGACAGCCGAAAATTGCCCATTTGTAGAGTGTCCTGATCATTAGCTTTATAGCTAACCTGGTATGAGTCTGCTGTTTTAATTCTAGCCAAGTTTCTTGCCTGAAACTCCTAGCTTCTTAATGGATATGTATGTATGTGTCGTCAAAACCTTTACTCTTAGTGTTACATAGCAGATCCAAACAGACACACTACTAGACACTACAAAAGATCAGTAGTACAGATAGTGCCTTTATAAAACATCGAATCATATTATAAAAAATATTAATCATATTAGATGATCTTAGGAGCACAAACCATAAATTAATATCCTATATTACACAGTGTACAAGATCTGCTATGGCAGTAATTTGGTTTCACATTATGTTAATGTATTTAATAAAAGCAGTTGTAAGGTAATATTTATTAGAATTGTGCATTTGAGCACTTGATAATGATACCAAAAAAATGGCATTATTTTATCTTACAGAAAATAAAGGCTTAATACTTTTCCTCACAATTAAATCACTTTATTTCAGTAGTGACCCAGTGTCAGAAATTAACTTTTACATTTATGGTCAGTATTTGCCCCCTCTATTTGATTTTCAGGGGCATTTTTTACCTTTATGAGGGATACATTTTTTCTAACAATTTAAAACATAAACTGTGTCTAATCCGTTTATGTCAAAATTTTAATGTAATCAACTCATTAATACAAATTCATAAGTCTGAGAATGTATTACATCTTACCCAAAGAAAATTACATCAGCATCAACTCTATCAGAGGTTACAAATAAAAAACAGAAGAATTCATTACGAGGGCATTTTTTTGCTTCCACATTTTACATTTTGGGAGCATTTTATGATTTTTAATGCCATTTTTGCCACAAGCTCCCCTTAATTTGAGACCATGTAGTGGCCACGCAGCAAGTTTGCAGCTGTATCAAAAGGTTTGAGCGTGTTTGACTCGTGACAAGAGCGCTATTGCAAGCTGATCTATTCAGACATAATGTGCTTGAAAGACTCTGAAAGCTGCTCAGAAAGTTTCAGTGAGAGTTATGGATGGAACGGAGAGCAGGCACGATCATGTGAAAGGTGATGGAAGAGTGCAGAGTGCATCTGATAGGGGAGAGCTGTGAGGGCGCGCACTCCGGGACGCAGTGGTTCCCAAACTTTTTACAGTGGCGTACCTCTCCAAACATTCAACATCCTTTCATGTACCCCCTCTCTAACGCATAGATAACATTCACAAAAGGTATTTTGAAAATATTTATATTCAACACAATTATCTTGTTGTAAAACAACTCCCTTATATTAAACACGTTATATTTGTACATGTTTTGTACATGTTATATTAATCATATACATATAGAATAAATGGCTTAGCCATAGGTGTATTACAGACCGGGCCAGTGGGGCCAGTGCCCAGGGGCCCTGGGCTGTAAGGTCTGCCAGTTTGTATATGCTTGAATTTGTGGCCCCCACAGCTGTCAGCTTATACAAGACCCCCTCAGTAGGGCCATGTGACTATGAGGGCCCCCATCCTGCTTATAGGACCCTTTTGCCTTCCTGTTTCTAATTTTTAAAAAAATCTGAGCCACTCTTTAACATTTATACATTTGCTTTGGATTTACATTTCTGACTATTATTTCATACTTTAGGCTTTATAGGGTTAAGTTTTATGCTTTGTATGAAAAGTGCTGTCGAAAAAAAAAATTATACTATTCATTGCTATAACTGCATTTCTCCCCAATATTACAAAAAATAACTGGGCTTAGGTGGTTGGGAAAAAGAAGATATTGATATTTTATTTAGTGTAGTACAAAAGCACTGACCTAGAAATGTAAATTTTGTTGAGACAAACTATTATGTTGGTTTGACAAAACCTTGTCTGAAAGTTTAAAGTAATTATAATGCTTGAAGTTAGACATTTTAACAGGTCTTACCATAAGAGAGGAGAAAGAAAGAAAGAAAGCATCTTAAAGCAGATTAAAGGTGTTGTGTGTAAGTTTTGACCACTGAAGTTTGAAATCATGAACATTCAAAAATAGACTCTTAGATCATTTAAAATTCAGTTAAAATAATCTACTCTAAGGGATTTTAGCTTACATGATGCCTTCACAGGGATTTTCGATGGGAGAATAATAATGGTAGCCAAACTGTAGGGTCACTGCAAACAGAATTGACAATAAAATGACCAAATGACCACTATTTTTGAGCCCCACACCTTTCAGCCCATCGAAGCTCTCACAAGGGAGGGTAAAGTCTTTAAAGGGAATAGGGATGATCACTTCTGAATGGAACGCACCCCATCATTCAGATGAGTTACAAAATATATAGCAGCGCGAGCCAGAACTGCCTGAAGTCTTTGCCAAGTTTCACCAAACCCATATGTACTTGATGTAGGAGTCTTTGATGAAGTTAAAATATGTCATAATGTATTATAGTCCCTTTAAATATATGCATGTTTACACATTTATTGCACATTTTGATACATTCTTGTTTTTTGTATGCATAATTTGTAGTATTTACAAGTATTTACATTGAGTTTTCATCACTAATACGTACATAACAAACACTAAAATGGCACTGTCTCTTTAAGAACAGTGGCTGTTCGTGTTTTGGTTAAGTGGTTTCTTTATCACGACCATGCTGTATGTTTGAGTTAATCTGACTGTAAATAACAGAACGGGTAATAAAAGAGACTTAAATCAATGAAAATTGACTGCGTGGATCTCAACTTTGAAAGATAATTGGACCGTGGCGGCCTAAAAGAAAATTGGCCCGGGGCCCTTGCTAGTCATAATCTGCCCCTGGGCTTACCAGTTGAGATGGAAATGCTAGATATGATGTAACTACATACAGGGATGGGAAGGTTACTTTTGAAATGTATTCCACTACAGATTACAGAATACATGCTGTAAAATGTAATTTGTAACGTATTCCATTAGATTACTCAAGGTCAGTTTTTTCACTTGTTTTGAGTATAAAAACTCTGCCAGTACAGTAAGACAAAATACACATGTTAAAAATACAGTCTCTGTAAAACCTAAATATCTTATGCAGTGTTGTTTCTAAAACAAGATATATCAAATTGATCTTTTTTTAAGGATTTTTCTATATTTTTACAGGAAAACGATACAAAACTTATTATCAAGAATATGATTTTTGCCCTAATATCAAAGGTCTTACTAGAAAAAAAGAAATTATGATCCAACATGTATTTTCTTGATAAAAACATATGATCATGCCTGGTAACGTGCATGTAAAATGGCTAGAAATAGCATTTTAGCTTAGCATAAAGCTGACAATTTACACAAGGCTTATTTCTATTTCTACTGCTCCAAACTTATTAACTTACTTCTCTGTCTGCTCGTATGAATGTAACACATCATAAGTGTTTCACTGCTGTTCAAATGCACTTTGGATTGCATCATTTATATGTATAAATGTTTTCTATCTGAAAGAACTAAATTAATTTCCTAAACGTAAGTTCGGGAGGAGAGAGTCCATCTAATCTTTCAATTAACAGCCAGAGTATATAAGCAGCTGTTTACCTCTCTTCAGTCTCAGCTGTTTCCAGCATTCGGCTGCGACAGATCCACAACTGCGGCATCTTTCGGGTCATGCAACAACTACCACAACACCACAAAGCAGCGCAAAGGTGCTGTACAGGTGCCACAACTGCGGCGTCTTTCAGACCCGTGCGTCAAACTCCCACGACACTGCAAAGCAGCACAAATGTGCTGTTCAGGCCGTGCCACTAAATCTCCCAAAACACCACAACGATGTTTCCTGTTTCCTCTTATGCTTCCTCTTATAAAAGTCAAGGGGCATAGTTCATAAATATACACCCATCGCAAACCGCAATTCGGCAAGGTTCTTTACTCAGCACCACCCGCTATTCGAATTCAGTGTGGGCTCTTGCGTTGGGATACAGTGTGAGCCTTTGCATTTTGGCCACAGGTTCTCCTGTTTGAATCACTGTGTGGGCCTTCCCATTCGAATGCAGTGTGAGCCTCAGCACATTGGTCGCAGGCTCTGAAGTTCGAATCGCAGTGTGGGCCCTCCCATTTGAATGCAGTGTGAGGATTCACGTCATTCACTACATGGGCTCTCCCATCCGAAACGCAGTATAAGCTCTCCCTTTCAAGTGCAGTGATGGTGCAGTAATCTTAGGAGCCTTTAGCATTCCCCGTTAGCCTGCGTATTGGCATTTATTTTGCTCATGGTTAAAATGAGCCCAACATATAATAAAAAGAGCCTGATATAACCTCCAAAATAACCTTGTGCTTTCCTTACATGCGTGTGTAAACATAATAAAGCCATGTGTGCCTCACTTGATTGTGCCACAGCAGCGCCCCACTTGGTACCGCCACAGTAGTGCCCCATTCGATACTGTGCCACAGCACCCGACCACGCTCGATACTGCCGCAGCAGCTCCTGCCTATGTTCGATACCGCCACAGCAGTACTCCTTTTGCTTTTGATACTGCTGCAGTAGTGCCCCGACATGTTTTCCTAACTAATCTTTTGGTTCCCTTGCAGGTGTGTATAAATGAAATGGTTATATTTTCTTAACTAACCTTTTGCTTCCCTTACAGGTACATACACTGAGTTACTTCTATCCTCTCCACAGGCACTTTCAATGTCTAAGTTCCATTCTTTTATAGCAGTGCATCTACAGCAATGGAAACACAGCAGCACTCCCACAGGAGCACCTTCACTATGCCCCCAAATACTCAATCCACTGCTGCAGCAGTTGTTTAAACTCCGCTCCCGCAGGAGCGCCCCCCCCCCTTTTTTTACTATTCCATCTCCTCTACTTCACTGCCACAGCACTGCCTTAACTCTGCTCCCGCAGAAGGCCCACTTTACTCTACTGCCGCAGCAGTATTTTACCATGCTTCCGCTAAAGACCTTTGTCTTCACTTCACAGCAGCTGTAACGAGCATTACGGCTGTGGTCACCATCTCCTCTGTTCATTTCAAACACCATATTTCCCTGTCTCTAGGTAGACCATTGAATGAGCTACTGCTGCAAGCGAGTTGATCTGACAGTATACCTATGGTACAACCCCCTATTGTTGTACACAGGTCCTTTAATCTAAACCTTCCACCCGGATTGGGCCCTTACGTGAGGCTGCCTCCGTAAACTGGCTGATTAGATGCAATCTATCAATGGTACAGCCCCTATAGCTGCATAAATATCCTTCGTCTAAACCTTCCACCCAGAGCAGGCCCTTCCGTGAGGCTGCCTCCGAAACCGGCTGCTTCAATGCAGTTTACCAAAATCTAGCTCCTGCAGACCACCCTGTTAGACAACTCCACACCCTATCTATGGGTTCAATACTACAAGCCGTCTCTCCCAGAACAGTCCAAACTTACTGGACAGCTTGGAGTTCCTTCAAAAACTTCCACAGAGCATACAACTTCGTTTTTCCAGATTTTACCCTCCTCTCCATATCCCCTTTCATATCTCACCTCCATAATACCAAATCAATTCAGCCAGGAACAATCAAAGTCTACCTCAGCGGTGTACATTTCTTCTTTAAACTCATCCATGGCCAACAATGCCCTTCCATTACAAACCCCCAGATAGCTCTCTTTATCAAGGGTTTACACAAAATGAATCCCACCCGTCCAGACACCAGACAACCACTAACCATCGACATCCTAACCAAATGCCTCGTTACTCTTCGCTCCGGTATATTTTCCCCCAACAATACAAGAACCCTAGACGCCATGTTCAATTTAGCTTTCTTCGGCTTCCTCAGAATCTCAGAACTCACCATCAACTCCACCTTCAACCCAGCCATCCACCCCACCTTCCCTGACCTTCAATTCTCAACCCATGACACAATCCGTTTCAATATCAAACAGAGTAAAACCGATCAATTGAAACACGGACATTCAGTTTTCATTTTCAGTCTGGCAACCCCCATTCAGCCATACCAGTCCCTGGCTTTTTTTCTTTTTTTTCTACTCCAGAGAAACTCTGAAATCACCTCTCCGCTCGACCCTCTATTTGCTAATGACAAAAACCTCCCCGTATCTAGACATTGGTTTCAAAAGAATCTAAAAATTTGACTGACACAAAAGCAGTGATTTACAAACAGTTACATGAAGAGATGAGTCACTTAGGTGCAGACAGAATGGTATTGTTTGCCAGAGAGTGCTTCGTTTGGCCAAAAATGAGAGAGGAAATTGAACATTATGTCATTATGTGACAAAAGTGTACAGATGCTTGAAACAAAGAAAACCAAACAGAATGACAAAGACACCAATTCAGAGCATAGAAACATCTGCACCATTTGAAATTACCTCAACTGATTACTTGCACCTTGAGAGAAGCAAGAGGGGAGTGGAGCATATATTAGTAATTGTGGACCACATCACAAAATTTGCACATGCATATGCAACATCAAATAAATCTGGCAAAACAGCAGCTAGTAAGATCTTTGAAGAATTCATACCCCGCTTTGGATATCCAGCCAAAATTCACCATGACCAAGGAAGGGAATTTGAAAATGAACTGTTCAAAAAGCTGCAGAGTTACAGTGGAATCCAGCACTCTAGAACTACTCCCTACCACCCCCATGCAAATCCAGCTAAACGTTTCAATAGAACCTTGTTGAGCATGCTGAGAACTCTGGAGGAAACACAAGCCAAACTGGAGAGACTACTAAAACAAAGTTGTCCATGCTTACAACTCAACAGTACATGAAGCCACTGGGTGAAAACCAATCCTGCCCATTGATCTGGTGTTCCCAAAAGAAAGAATTGATGACACCCCAGTATCTCATCGAGGATATGCTGAAAAGTGGAAAGCATCAATGCAAGAAGCACACAATATTGTGATCAAAAACCACAAGAGAACAGAAATATTACAATCAAAAAGCATGAAGTTCAGTCCTTAAGCCTGGTGATCAAGTATTAGTGAGGAACTTATCAGAAAGAGGAGAAACTGGTAAAATACGGGCCTACTGGAAAAATAAAATCCATGTTGTCAAAGAGACAGCCTCTTGATGAAGATGGATGAGAAAGAGTTCTACACAGGAATCTTTTCTTACCCTGTCCTTACCTTGTCGAATGAGAACACTCAAAAAATGTGAATGAGAAAGACAAAAGAGCAGACAAACAGCCAAAAGCAACAGTTAAAAAGAAACAACCTGAAACGTATTCATATCATGTAAGATCTGACGATTAAAGTGATGGAGAATACATTCTGTGGATTGCTAGACAGAAAGTCCAAAGCAATCTAAATCCTCAAGCACCCACCTTCATACACACAGTGAAGCATCCAGAGGAAGTAGAGATATCAGCTGAAAAGGATGTAGATGAGGACTGTGCTCAGGATGATAATTCAGCTGAGGAGTACAGATCTGAGGATGAACATTCTGTGAGAGTATGTCAACCTAAAGCCATCTACACATATGATGAACTGGTAAAGACTAGTTACAGTGCATTGAAATAATGCTGTTGCAAATGAATAGTTTTAGTGAAGGAGCATCATCCAAAGAAAAAGAACTGTTTTAGTTCGAGTTCAAAAGAGTATTCAAAAACTTACCAGAGATTTTAATGTGTAAAATGACTTTGAGTAGTTTCTGATTCAAACAAAAGAAAAGAAAACACAAGAGTACACATCTAAAGAAGGAAATTAGTGTAGTGGCAGAAGTGAATTATAGTCGACAAAAGACTTCTGTAATAGATATATTACTACAACAAAGCATTGATAGTGTAGAAGTACAGTTAGTATGGTGGAATGGTAGTTGTCCATTTTTGACTGGACTTGGGGCGTCACCAGTGTAGAGTACCATTTTACAAGTGTATACACCTCTACAGGAAAAGTATAACTGAAATTGTATATCCTGTAAATGCAGTTGTAGTCAGAAAGTGATGTGTCAGTGCTTGTAGTGATGTAACCCAGTCGAGAAACCGATCGTTACATATTGGTGGCCCATACGGGTTTGTGTTGTTTATACTGGGTGAAGTCACAGCCTGATCTCACAGTTAAATCGGAAAGAGTAGACCGACCTTTCTTTCGTCAAAACCGGTATACTTTGACCAAAATCTCGAAACACTGCCCCCAGTGGCCAAAGCAGTAAGTGTTGTAGGGCATATGGGCACGTGTGAGCTCTATTTATGTCCAGGAGAGGTCGCCGAAAGCTAGTAGTGAAGCAAGTTGTTTTTAGCTTTACAGGACATTATACAATGAAGAGAAAACATATATTTATAGATTCTATCCCCAAACCCAAACCTTACCTTAACCATTTATGGAGTAAAAAAGTAATGTTAGAGGGAAAAGTGAAACCTCCGAATGCTCATCATTGATTATTCAAACGTGGTTACTGCCTGGCTTAAAACCCTAGTCTCTCACGCAGCTGATGCAATGCACTACCAGTCGCGCCAAGTGGAAAAGTAAATACATTGAAACCACTGCAAACATGTCTGATAAGAATGCTGCATGTCAGCGCGTCAGCATACAGTCACCGATCCTAGGGTACCGAAACTATCGGAAACATCATGCCGACTTCACATGTGATCATGTTGGAAGTGAGTGTGAAAAGAGAAGAAAATGGAGACAAAAAGCTTTGCTGGTTACAATGAAGAAAAGAAAGTTAATAATTATGTGAGACAGTCAACTTCTTTATTGCAACAATTATATCCAGATCATGTTGAATCGGACTTTGTTAATAACACCAAACAATGTCAATGTTAACTTTTAAGATCTGAGGTAAAGGCCTTGAAATAATATGTTTTAAAATTAGAAAATGATTTTAAAGATTCTGTCAATAGTTCTGTGAATCTGGAGATTAGTTTTTGAGAGGCTGTGGATTTAAAAATGGCCCAAATGGAGGATTTTATACACCAGGAGAGAGAGGTGATGGACTGTTTCCTCCACAGAGATCAGCAGTGGAGAAAAAATCTGGGGATAAAAGTTCAAGCTCCTGCCCTAAATGAACACCAACCCATCTCATCCACTACTTCCACCAGTTCTAATCCTCTGAGTAACATCCACAGTGCTGCTAATCCTACTACTCCAGACTCTTTACCACCTCTTCCGATCCCATCAAAGATTCACAGATGCCCTCAGTTATGGAGTAGAGAGCAAAGGGAAAGGGAGAGAAGAACATCTCACACCACCATAACATTAACAGGGCTCTTGGAGAACGACGGAGGAAAGATGACGTATTTGCCAGTTTTCCCTTCTCCAGGTAAGAAATTCTTTCTGCCCAAGAAGAGGACTTCACCATTATCCAGCTCAAGAGAACCCACTCTACCACCACGACTCAGACCACCGGGATCTGATTTGAGGTCCAACAAGGCATCCTGTGTAGGAGGGCACCTCGATGGGATAAAATACAGGTTGTTATTCCCAAAGGGATGGAGGCTGATCATTACATATTCCACCAATATGTAAAAATCGGCCTCTCGACCGGGTTACACAGACTTAAATAAGGATCCTGACTGAACTGAGTGAGTGTGCTTATGTGAAAATAAAAGAGAGACAAAAAAGAAATACCAGTTCAAGGTGTATTTACAAAAGTATTAACAACAGACAACGAACATTTCACAATATTAAAACATATCCACAGACTGTTAAAATGAACAGAGCATATATACAGGTTTTAAGTATATACGAAGAACAGTCTTTTGTGTTGTTTTAGTGTCTGAAGTCCCAAAGTTAGCTCACCAGTGTATTTACAATCCGATAGTGTTTGTGAAGGAGGTGAGCATAATCCACAGTGCGAATAGTCTTGGCAAAGGTTACCGATCGTTACAGTGTAAGTACACGTGTCAGATACTATGTGTTTAAATGTTTAATCTTCAGTTAGATAGTTCTCAGAGATGCTGAAGCTTTAAAAAAAAAAATTATGTTAACATATTTATTTTTTTTGTGGGGGAGGGTGTAGCACCCACAAAATTCAAATGCTTGATTTGTATCACAATATTTTCATGTCTTCATCATTATAATTCTATTACTCATTTACTATTGTCCATTTATTTTATTGTCTAAGGTAATTTGTGTCAGATCACTTGAGCTCTTATTCCATGTTAATTTACCTTTAAGAAGACCTATTTCAGAGAGAAAAAAAGGGCACTGTTTTAAGACAGAGCGAAAGTAGAGTGTGTTGAAGAAAGAGCACGCAACATGCATGTTGTATCGAACTGGACTTTATTAAAGTTGCACAAAAAGAAGATTTGCTGTCGTTGAGTGTGTAATTTCAAGGGTGCAACAAATGTTATGAGATTAATGTTTTAAACATAAAATTATGAAAACAGAAACACGAAACGACTGAAAATATTAAGTTATAATTTCAAATATGAAACTAAATTATGAAATAGGCTATATGCTCTATCATTAACAACAAAGTTTAAGGCTGCTCTGATGTTGCATTTCATTTACATAGAAATTAAGCAGTCTCAGTACTGACTTTGATTCTAGGGGCTGAGGTGGGTCAGAGCAGGCTTAATTTAGTCTGGCTTGTGTGTCTTTACACAGAATTTTGAGCAGGCTCAGAGCAGGCTTAACTCTGCTCGTTAAAGACACCTTAATACAGATACTCCTCTAAAATAACTGACAATTCCCCTCTAAATGTTTGTGCTTAGATTAAATGCAAGCAGTGATAGATAAGGCATTAGGGACCCCCCATAAGAAATAAAAAAGTTATTTGGGTCCCCAAATATTTTTATTTTAATAAAGATAATAATGACAAGTAAAAATGTAAATGCCCCAACTGAATGCAAGTAATTGGCAGAAATGATGCACTGCTTTTTTCACACTTTCATTTTTTCGCTTTATTATAATAAAGTAACATATTAATCATGCAGTAACACACTAATGTAATGACTGATGTACTGTAAGCTGTCATTAATTCAGAGACTCTCTGTCCTGGCAATCCAAACACAACTGGTCAAAAGAGACACATATTACCAGGTGTTTATTGTGATGCTGCCTGTTAATACACATTTTAATACTATCAGGCAATAAACAGGGCACACACACACAGCGGGACTGTGTGTAAGAGAGACAGTGGAGTCAAAAGTGATGCACTTGGTCTTTCTTATTTTTTTATATTTCACAATGAAGGACAGCATTTAAATGTTTTGTCAATGATTAATAAAATTGGTAAATGACGGAGAATTTTCAGTTATCGCAACTCCTGGGATGCTCAGACAAAAAGACCAATGTTTTAATAGTGCCACAGGGCCACGGTGTTTACACTTTTCAGGGAAAACAACCAACAAACGGCTTACTTAAAGAGTTCTTTCTGCTTCATTGTGGGGGAGTAACTGACTAAAAGTAGCGACACAACATGATCACACGGGAGGTCGGCATGCTGTTTCCGATAGTTCCGATACACTAGGATCGGCAACATTACGGGCGAATTCCAAACGCCGTTTTTGCGCCCTTTAAGGGCATTGCAGGGGTGTTCCAAACGAAAGTGAGCAACTCAAGCCCTCCACGAAGGGCCCTTCCTCAAGGCCATTAGCAAAGGGTACATGTGATGGTCACTTAGAGGAAGTAATTTTACCATTTACGATCATGTGACCCTGGGTGGCGTGTCCTCGGGATGTATTTTAAAGCAAGGTTGTCGATCAGAACATATTAGATGTTCAAACGCTCGGGCAAGCACTATAGCCCTTTTATAACAGATACTTCTCCTCCTCCAGTGTTTACATTCGTCCTCATACATAAGATAGTAGACAGCCATAAGCAGAGAGATACTCCAAAAACATGTCAAATTTTTTTCCTGTAGGCTAGCCTAAACCCAGTGGTTTATTATTATTTATTTATTATTAAGACCTCTCATGCACCAAATAACTTTTGGCGGGAAACGTTCATTCGTGTATTTTATATACATTTATGTATAGATATATTACTATTATTATTATTAAAACAGCAATAGTAAGCAATTTTAAATGACACAAAAGGCAATGTTTGAAAAAAAAAAATACTATTACAAAAAGTATATTTATTTGCAACAACAAATTAACAGCAATAAATTAGAGATTCCTGTTGTTTGAACAGCTGCGCTGCGTCATCATGGTAACGTTTCGGGTGATAATAAAGTGGAAGTGACGTATGTCACTTGACACAAACCTTTGTTGGTGCAAAAAGCCTCAAATAACATTATAAATGGTAAAAATGGGGAAAAGATGCTAAACAGGACTATACTATTCCACTCCTGGAAGGCTTTCATCCTGCAGAGTTTAATTCCAACCCTGATTTTGCACTCCTTTTCTAATTTTCAAGTAATGACATGAGAGACACGAGAGGTGTGTTCGACTCCATGCAGTGTCGCACAGACCGATCAGCACCTGGCTTGATGCAGTGCATGCCAGTTAGAGATTTTGTCTGCTTTAGTTGCCCCAAAGCAGCTGCAAAAGCTCTGATGATGACCCAGCTCATTGGTAATTGGCTAGACTCTCCAATGACAATGATGACATGTGTTTCATGTTTATTCTGACACCTTCAGTTCCGCTAGGTCCCACAAATCTGTGTTTTTATAGCAGTAGAAATCTCTTTTCATGTAATCTTAATCTTGTATTTCCTAGTTATTAAAGGAATATTCAGTACAATTTAAGATCAGTGGAGGGCATTTGTGACATAATGTTGGTTACCACAAAAACAATTTTGACTGGTCCCCCCCCCCTTTTTTTTTTTTACCCAATTTGAAATGCCCAATTCCCAGTGCGCTTTTAAGTCCTCGTGATCGTGGTTCGCCTCAATCTGGGTGGCAGAGGATGAATCCCATCAACCTATGCATCTTATCACGTGGCTTGTTGAGCACGTTGCCACGGAGACATAGCGCGTGTGGAAGTTTCACGCCATCCACCGCGGCATTCGCGCTCAACTCACCATGCGCCCCACTGGAACGAACCACATTACAGCGACCACGAGGAGGTTACCCCATGTGACTCTACCCTCCCTAGCAACCGGGCCAATTTGGTTGCTTAGGAGACCTGGCTGGAGTCACTCAGCACGCCCTGGGATTCGAACTAGCGGACTAGCGTACTAGCGATCTCCAGGGGTGGTAGCTAGCGTATTTTACCACTGAGCTACCCAGGCCCCCTGGTCCCTCCTTTTCTTAAAAAAAAAAGAAGAAAAAAAAAAGATGGGGCCCTGGGTAGCTCAGCGAGTAAAGACGCTGACTACCACCCCTGGAGTCGCGAGTTTGAATCCAGGGGTGCTGAGTGACAGCTAGGTCTCTTAAGCAACCAAATTGGCCCTGTTGCTAGGGAAGGTAGAGTCACATGGGGTAACCTCCTCGTGGTCGCTATAATGTGGTTCGCTCTCGGTGGGGAGCGTGGTGAGTTGTGCGTGGATGCCGCAGAGAATAGCGTGAAGCCTCCACACGTGCTTTGTCTCCGTGGTAACACACTCAACAAGCCACGTGACAAGATGCACGGATTGATGATCTTAGACGCGGAGGCAACTGAGATTCGTCCTCCGCCACCTGGATTGAGGCGAGTCACTACGCCACCACGAGGACTTAGAGCACATTGGGAATTGGGCATTCCAAATTGGGGAATGTCCAAAAAAAAAGAAGCAAAAATCGAGGTTACAGTGAGGCACTTACAATGGAAGTAAATGGGGTCCATTTTTGCAGGGTTTAAAGGAAGATATGTGAAGTTATAATTTTATAAAAGCACTTAAATAAAATCTTCTGTAACAGCTTACTTGTATATTATTTGAGATGTAAAGTTGTTTAAATCGCAATTTTTACAGTCATTTAGGGTTTACAGCGTTATGTCATTGCAACAAAGTTCTAAAATTGGATATAACTTTACACAGAAAAGGTTAGTAAGTAATTGTATCACACTTGTATCAGACTTTTTTGACAAGGCTGGTCCATGTGAGCCACAGACTCATTCAGTGTGGCATGAAGCCTAACTCAATGTCCCTGATAATAATAATAATAATAGTAATAATAGTAATAATAATAATAATAATTCCTTTTCAGGAATTTCAGTTGTCGAATGTTATTTAGTTAAATAATTGATTAAATGTTTTTCAATGTTAATACTCCAAAACACAGAGGACTCAAAATAGTATGTATTTTTATTTTTGTATTTTTTTCAGTATACTTTTTATGTATGTACTGTAGTGTCTTAAAATGGCATAAATGTTATGGATACTGCTTTATGGTGACTATATTGTAACTGTCTATTTAAGAACAGATCATCACGTAACATTAAACACACTGTAGTTCTGTGCAGTTTTGAGAGATGAAGCTATGGAGGTAATATCAAGTAGGCAATCATTATTTGAGACAATAAAGGAGATATTAGATATTCCTAATCTTATCATAAGCCTACGCATAAGGAATGTGCATGGATTTCAGTTTTGTGTACACAATATAGCCATATATTGGGACTGCAAAGGGAAATTTGATTATTTAATTAAACATTGCTTTAAAAAAATGAAAATTATTTAAACTTAATTTGATATTAAAACTGTTCTCCTGATCTCCAAAAAATAATGATAATAGTAATTTTACTTATTTTCTTAAGGGATATACTAGACCAGATCATTTAAGACTGAATGCTTTACATTATGAAAGGAAATAAATATAGGCAATATAAAGAAGCAAATTTCTGCATATGAAATTTTTTTTATAGGCCTATTAACTGTGTTTACTCCAAAACATGATTATGAACCTACCAAAGTTTACAAGTGTAATGATGGGTCATCAGAGTTGAGATCCATGTGCAGCTTTAATAATGATAAACGTCATAATACAGACAGGCAGGGTCAATTAACAGCAACAGTAATAACAAAGGCAATCCAGAGTGGTAGAAAATAAACAGGTAAGAGGTCAGGGCAGGCGGCAGACATTCACAGGTTATTTCCAGGTAAACAAGGCAGTAGTAGTAAGCAGGCAGCAATGGGTCAAAACAGGGTAAACAATCCAGGATCATACACAGATAATGCAAAACCTAAGAGAATGCTTAGAAATGTCAGCCAGGGCAAAACAAGACTTTGTAATGATAGAGAGTGAGAGTGAGATTTAAATAGCCGAGTAAATGTGAAACAGCTGAGCAGATAATCAATGACAGGTACAGGGATTATGGGAAATGGAGTCCAGAGAGTTAAAGTCAATCCCCAGGTGATGAAGCCCTCTGGTGGTGAGCGGGAGGAACAACAAAGGCGGGATTCATGACGGAGGCAGGTTATGTTCTGGATTCGAGATCTCAGACTGAAATTTTACCAATCAGCTGTGAGCAAAGTCACATCTAGGTGATGTAACTAATTCCCAGTGTCTGTTGCAGTGGCTTCAGCTTTTCTTCCAAATCCTGTGGACATCCCCACGCAAATTGTTAGACGAGCACTTCGCAGAGAAAGAGTTTTTAGGGACAGACAAAATCCCCTTACCTTTCCTGATACTTACTTGTGTGAAAGATACCGATTTTCCGTGGAAGGAATCTCGTATCTTTGCAAACTTCTTGAGCTGCACATAAAAAATGTGACACGTCGAAGCCATTCCCTTACTGTACCGCAAATGGTATGTATTGTGTTAGCGTTTTTTTGCAAGTGGCACATACATGTATGCGGTCTGTGATGCAGAGAACCTAGGGAAAAACACATTTTGTCGAACCATTCGCAAGGTGGTCCTCGCACTGCAGGGGTACATAAATAGATTCATTGTGTTCCCCGGACATTTATCGACCATGTCCATAAAAGAGTGCTTTTATCAAATTGCCGTAAGATATATTGATAGGGTGACATCACATGAGCTAATTTAACCTTTTACATTCACTTTTTTTTTCTTTTTCAAAAAGCAGATTTCACTTAGAGCACTTAAATGTATTATACAATACATGTTAAGAATTATTTGTTAAAATCTAAAAAAATAAAAATAAAAAAAAACATTTAAATCTTATGATAGGATTCCCTCATAGGAGCAACAGACTGCACACATGTTGCAATCTCCAAAGCTCTAGGAGAACATGAGGCAGATTATGTGAATAGAAAGTCCTTTCACAGCCTTACTGTTCAGGTAGGCCTACTATACATGTGAGCTGATTTTTAGTTTCAGTGAGATGAATCTTTCAATGAATAGTAATATTAACAGATATGACAATGATCTACTGTGCATTTCATCTGCAGATTACTTGTGATCATGAATGTATGATCACAAGCTTGGATGCCAAATGGCCTGGATCAGTACATGACTCATGAATTTTCCATGAGTCAGCACTTTGAGGAAGGTAAGTTAAATTTGGTACAGTACAAAACACTTTAAAATGTTAATTTTAATTGTGACACAGCAAAACGTACACAATTTTCCCTTTTCTGTTCTATGACAGAGCTTTTTGATGGCCTGTTGGTAGGAGACAGGGGTTATGCATGCCAGAGGTTTTTGCTAACCCCCTATCCTGACCCTCAGACAGGGCCACAAAACCGCTTCAATGTGGCCCTCAGTAAAACCAGGGTCGAGATCGAGATGACCTTTGGCATCCTAAAGGCATGCTTCAACTGCCTTCGGCGCTTAAGAGTGTCACTAGAGCGGGCATCACAGATAGTGGCTGCATTTGCCATTCTGCACAATATAGCCACTATCAGAAAGGAGCAAGTACCACCACAAAACCAGCTTTTCCACGATTAAATTGACCCCATCACACTTGACCACCCAGCTGGTGCAGCTGTCAGAGATGCAATCACCATGCAATATTTTACTTAATAAAAGCACACTGAAACTGCAAATAGGTCTCAAAATGTGGCTAGAGAGGGAGAAAGAGCAAGAGAATGTTGCATTAATAAATATTCATAGTGTTCATACTAAAGCGTTACTTGGTTAAATAAGTTCACGTACTGAGATCTGTTTTTCCAGCTGTTTGATCTCCAATTTATTTTTTTTTAATTTGGAGCCTCCTCAGCTCACAGTCCAGCTCCTTTATTGTGCAGTCTAGTCGTAGGCTCCTTTTATAAAGGGCCCTGACTGAGTCTGTTTCCACCTGAACAAACATAATCATTACAAGTTTTCTGGAGGTTAATCAAATCACAAAAAGTGGCATGACTTTCTACATACACAGGACAGACTGTCATTAATGTCAAGGGTTTAAAGCATTACCTTGTTCACATTCCTTCTGAAGCCCATTGAGGTAGAGGCCTCAGTTTCTGGGGCAGGTTGTGAAAAATCCTACAATAAAAGAGATAAGTGTAAGAGTCAGTCACTTTTTTTTATGCCACACATTCAAATGTGTGCCATAATAAAAAGCCCAGTGCATTCACCTCAGCAACTGTCTCAGAACACACAGAGTGTCTTCATCATTTGCTTCACCCTAATAAATAAAAGTAGGCCAATGTAAAGCATAACTGTTGTAAAGCAAGTTATGTTCACAGTGTTCTGTCTGCTGCATACTGACCTCTGTTTGGGAGACTGTGTGTATGTGTGCTGGCTTCAACAGGGACACTGTATTTCCCTCTACTGCAGAACATACAGTCAGCCATATTTAAAACTTTTAAAAAAGTAGTAATGCATTGCACACATACACAGTGTCACTTGCTTAGAGGAGCCAGCACCAGGGTCAGATTGTACAGCACCTGTAATCCCATCCATAATCGGCCGCCCCTTATTGCTACTCAGAGCCAACTCCTCCGTCACAGTGTATTCTGGAGGAGGTGGCCCTCCCCCAGTTTTCTGAATTTCACACTTTTTTCTGTTAGCTGCAAACAAGTGTTTGTGATAAAATGTTCACACAAAACTAATAAAAGGTTGTGGTAAATACTCACCACTTTGAATTATATTTTTATATTTTGTCTTGATCTGCTGCCAAGAACGTTTGGAGTTGGGGTTGCATCTAAAAATCAGTGAATATTAATCTTTCTTAGGATGTAATATAATTTCACATTTTTTATATATAAATATATTTTTATATATTTACACACACACACACACACACACACACACACACACACACACACACACTATATATATATATATATATATATATATATATATATATATATATATATATATATATATTAATCTTCATGTTAATTTCAGCATTTAATAATACATTTTTAAAATCAAAAATTGTAAATGTTAAGCTAGACAAGTCTGGCAACGCTCCAGCTCATTGCCCATGGCGGGTGTGGCCGTTGGCTCGTTGGCCGTGGCGGGCGTGGGCATTGGCTCATTGGCCGTGGCATGTGTGGCTGTTGGCTCGTTGGCCGTGGTGGGCATGGGCGTTGGCTCGTTGGCGTGGCGGGCGTGGGCGTCGGCTCGTGGCCGTCGGCTCATTGGCCGTTGGCTCGTTGGCCGTGGCAGGCATGGGCGTCGGCTCGTTGACCATGGCAGGCATGGGCGTCGGCTCGCTGGCCGTGGCAGGCGTGGGAGTCGGCTTGGTGGCCATGGCAGACAAGGTCACTGACAATTTGTGGGAAAGGGTCTTCGTGGCCCTACGCACCGATATCAGTGGTGGATAAGTCAACCTGGAGACAAGGGCCATGAAGGCCTTTGAGCAATGAGTCATGGAAGGCTGGACTGTGGCATGGCATGGAACCGACTCAAATTTGACTGTGACAGGGCGTGGAACAGACTCAGACGTGGCTGTGACATGACGTGGAGCAGACTCAGAAGTGGCTGTGACATGGCATGGAGCAGACTGGGGCATGGCTGTGACATGGCATGGAGCAGGCTGAGGCATGGCTGTGACATGGCATGGAACAGGCTCAGACATGGCTGTGACATGCATGGAGCAGGCTCAGACATGGCTGTGACATGGCATGGAGCAGGCTGAGGTGTGGCTGTGACACGGCATGGAGCAGGCTTTGGCGTGGATGTGACATGGCATGGAGCAGGCTGAGGCGTGGCTGTGACATGGCATGGAGCAGACTCAGACGTGGCTGTGACATGGCATGGAGCAGGCTGAGGTTTGACTGTGACATGGTATGGAGCAGGTGTAGGCGCTGCTGTGACATGACTTGGAGCAGGCTGAGGTTTGACTGTGACATGGTATGGAGCAGGCTGAGGTGTGGCTGTGACATGTTGTGGAGCATACTCAGTCGTGGCTGACTTGGAAGTTGGAACCGGGATTGTGAGAGGAGGATCCTCTGTGGCGAGTGTGTCGAGTACTAGACTCACATACGTATACCTCCCACGTGTAGTCTCCAGAGTCCGGCAATTCCCTCCACTGCTGTGCTGCGAGTCAGATCCGATATATGGATTTCAGAGCAGCAGCATCAAAACCAGTGTGGGCGGCAACGGTGGAAAAGAAATGGGAGTACTCCCTTATTGATAAGTTCACCTGGCTTAGCTGAACAAAGAATACTGCTAGATCCATGGTGCGGTGAATTGTTCTAGATGAGGCCAGGTGTGCCACTGGGTTCGATGAAGGAGTTAAGACCTTGGTGGTTAGTTGCAAAAAGCCGCTGGATCGGTTTGTGGCGAAGTCTTCTGTAATGATGAGTCATCAGAGTTGAGATCCATGTGCAGCTTTAATAATGATAAACGTTGTAATACAGACAGGCAGGTCAATCACCAGCAACAGTAATAACAAAAGCAATCCAGAGTGATAGAAATTAAACAGGCAAAAGGTCATGGCAGGCGGCAGACAATCTGGTTATTTAAAAGGTTATTTCCAGGTAAACAAGGAAGTAGTAGTAGGCAGGCAGCCAGAGAGTTAAAGTCAATCCCCAGGTGATGGAGCCCTCTGGTGGTGAGCGGGAGGAACGACAAAGGCGGGATTCATGACAACAAGGTTCATGGCATCATATCTTTTAAATATATTTAAAAACTTTGTTTGAGGCAAATAGTTGCAAGTAAATAAGAAATTACAGCAAGTTTGACACTACTTATGATGCACACCGTTGTAATGCACACCCGATGTTATGAGCACGTTCAAGCCATACTTCATTTCAGATGACTGTACGCAGTGTTCCCCATGAGTCCACACGATTATTTGTAATTTCTTGACACTGCTTCCCGCTCCAATTTAAACCAATATAGTTCTAGCTGGTTTTATTGAAGACCCATCTTCGACTTGGGAAATTAACAATCATAATTTAGAATTTGAGGTGGCACACCAGGCCACCCATCTGGACATGACCATGATTTTAAAGTTTACAGATTTATTTAAATTGTAAGTGCCTCACTGTAACCCTTTTTTTAAAGAAAAGGAGGGAGAAGTAATTTTAGCTGCAATCAATTTTATGCCACAAATGCTGTCAATTGAGCTTAACTTGTATTGAACCTGCAATATTCCTTTGAAAACAATTTTAAAAAATTGTTTCCTTTATTGGAATTAAAATTATATAGGCTCAGACAGTGTTGGGGGTAACGTGATAAAAGTAATCAGATTACTTTTTTGAGTAACGAGTAAAGTAATGCAATGATTTTTATTTTAGACCATAATATCAGAGTTACTTTTAAATAAAGCAATGCTTTGCTTTTGTACACCTCTACTCTCCCTATATTGTGAGAAATCAGAAGCAAACTTGTGCAAACTTTGGGGAGGAGACGTAGTGCATGATTGGCATTGTAGTTCTATAGCGTATGTTTAGCAGAGACGAGTCACTTCTATTTAAATGTATGGGAGAAATTGGAACGCCCAACCAAGTAGCTCTAGCACCCAACAGTCAATGGCTATAGAAAAGAAGTCCCACCTTGCAGGTAAAACTGCCAATCACCTTTTAGATACAGACATCGCCTGTCAATCAACTCACAAATGCACATGCGCATTTCGTGTTTTAGCGTAATATGAGGGCAACAACATTCGGTTGAGTGAAATGCGATTGATTCATGTGTTAATACACACAGCATTATAAAAATCAGTAAACGCATTAAGGCAGAGGGATTATAAGACTTGTCTTCCACTGGCCATGACATGATACACAGGGTGAAATACTCGCTCAATTCACTGACATATGCAGCCGAACTGCTCTGTGTTAGATCTCCCTTTAACAGGGAGAATGGGATGAAAAAAGCTGAATCTGAATCAGTGACTCCAAGCAACGTTCTACATGGTTTGTGTATGCAGAGAAAATATCTTAGTTTCTAAAAATATTCTAAATTTTTTTTTATTATAAACAAGTAGTTTGGTTCATGAAACAAACCATTTTTATAACATTTTGGTAGCATTAAAAACGATTCTATTCAAGTTGCATCAACATGCGTCTTTGAAGTTGTGGCGTCTAACCCAAAACAAGCTAAGTCGCTAAGATGACTTTAGTGAAAAATATTCTTTTATTATCAGAAACATTCCTTGAACATGTTAGGTTGGCGTTCCCCTCTGAATTTTATCCTGACTTTTTAAAAACATCTTAAGTTGACTCTGACATTGTTGATGGGCACAGCACATAATGACATATATGATGCAGGTTCAAGTGTTGGACTTTGCTGCTTTAGGTAAGACAGTGGTTATTCGTCATTATTCATATTGGCTGCCATGTTGATGGTAAAATAAATCATGCATATTCATGTTATTGATTCTGTATTATAAATATGATGTGAAGACCTACTTTCTAAATATCTGTTTGTTTACTATGTTGTTTTGACATGAGTGTTGTACAGTAGCTTGCATGACCTGTAATGTCTCTTGTATGCAATGCATGTCTTATTTGTATGGAATGCATAGCATAGTAGAAGAGAAAATGGCTGTTAGAAAAAAGTAACACAAAAGTAACATAATGCTTTACTTTCCATAAAAAATGACTTTTTAATTAATTAAGTTACTTTTTTAAGGAGTAACGCATTTGAAGAATTTGAAGTTTCTGGTCCCTGGTTATTACATTTAAAATGTAAACGTCTGTCTATTTGAATTACTATCACATCCACGTCGTCTGCAATAAAGAAAGCAAACACAGCATGAACTGCTATGACTGATGTGGGTTCAGCACACTACACGAAGCATAAATTGTCCTACGTGATGGCTCTCTTTTAAAGTACTTCCTCAAAATGCAAACGTCAAATCACTCCATTTGCGAGAAGATGGCTAAAATCGTACACAGTCTTGATTAGTTGGTTCGGGTGTGTTTGATTAGGGTTGATACAAAACTCTGCAGGACCATTGCCCTGAGGAATGGAACTGAATTCCCCTGATGTAGAATATGGCCCCATTAAAGTCTGTTATTGGCCTAGTCCTCTTAAAAGAGAGAGAAGTTGTCTTGATTTGGATGCATGTCTAATTAAGGTTAACTGCTGGCCAGAGTGTGTAATTTCATTTAAATGAAGAGAGTTGTTTGGTTATTGTGTTGTGCAATGCAGACTGAAACACAGACTGCAGACTGTGTGCTAGCTCAATAGCTTAACAAACACAAACACACTCATGAGCTATGCTTTAAATCTAAGAAAAATAGTAGGTTGTTTGGCTTATAATCAATGCCTTTTTATTTCTATTACGTGTCAAATTACAGTGGAAGAATAATTTTGTGAGCATGAATCCCACAGACAAAAATCTGACTGCAATAATAACAATAACTGCAATAAACATGGTTTTGTGTGTTGCCATGCTAGAAATACAGTCTTACACGTGTCATTTCCATTGTTTGACCTCAGAACTAAATAGCACTAATCCCTAAAATCAGTGTCACAAAAAGCTCCAAGGTCGTGTTTCTTATGCATTTATCACGCCACAGCTTGGAGCTCAATTATTTACAGCATTTGTATTTGTTAAATCTCATCAGAGAAATTTGTTGAATGCTAGTGTGCACTTATGGATAGATCCACTAATGTTTGTCAGTATGCAACTGAGGCTTTTCTAAAGACCAATTTTCACAGGTCTTATAGTGGAAAAACATCTGTTACTTTAAGGCCATTTTCTGTTACTGTTCACCCCAGCCTGGTTATCTGGTAGGTTCAGGCTGCTTTGACTTTTTAAAATTTTAAGCCATTATGTTGATCTACGAGATGTTATTTCAGCATTCAGACTTCAGCATTGAGAGGTTTTCCTGGAGTTAAGCCAGAGTTAGAGTAGACTCTTCTGTGAAAACATCCGTTATGCAAAAATGTTCAAGAGGCAATCACATCAAACAAATGCAGTGAGTAATGTTAATCAGATTCAATCACAGACACCAATTATGACATGGCCTTAAAACATTTCTTCCACTCAGCAGACAAGGGCCTTTTTCACAGAAGAACAAGGCTCCAGTCAGTGTTGCGGGGGCCCATTATTTGAAACTCCATACTGCTTATGCTTTTGTTAAGTGTCTAATTAGCGTGACAGAAGGGCTTATACTGTCAATTCCTGCACTAATTTCAAATATTGAATTTAATTAAGCTGAGAGGTAGTGGGAAGGGACCGTACCAACTATGCCTGCATTGAAAATTGCTTTTTGGGCTGGAAAATATATTGTAAGAAAACTCTTTTTACCCTAAAAAGGTTTTTGTATCCTGGGGTATACAAACATTTATGGGGCTGGGGAGAATTTACTTTTTTGGGAGGGTTACTTTTGAAACGTATTCCACTACAGATTACAGAATACATGCTGTAAAATGTAATTTGTAACATATTCCTTTAGATTACTCAAGGTCAGCAACATATTCTAAATACTTTGGATTACTTCTTCAGCACTGGTAGATTTTTTCACTTGTTTTGACTATAAAACTCTGCCAGTACAGTAAGACAAAATACACATGTTAAAAATATATTCTCTGAAAAACCTAAATATCTTAAGCAGTGTTGTTTCTATTTTTAATTTGTGATCAAATAATCATAATCACTTTGTGGAGTTGCATTATGTCAAATGGATTTTTAAATTTTCTGAAGAATAACTTGCTGTCCCTATGCTAGGGTGTTGTGGGTGGTTGCAGGTAGATTATATTTACTGGTCCAAGTCAAAAAAGCCCACCCACAATTCTTATATTCTTGTTCCTAAATATAGCTCCTTCAATGTAAGTCATTATGTGATTTTTCACCTAGACAGCTTCGAAAAGTATTGGCATGCACACCTCTCCTCAACAAGGCCATTTGATTTCTGGGAACATTTGGGTCCATAACACAAATGGGAAGTTACTGTATAACTTATAATATTAGAACTTTTTATAACTCATTATAAGACTGAAAAATTCCTAACTCTACATAATGTATGAACAATTGTTTGTCACTTATTCCCATATCAGAGAGTGTCACAGGTTGAAACAGAGGTAGGACCCAAATGCAGAGTTAAAAAACAAAAGGATTTATTTATTAAAAAAAAAGAAAAAAAAGAAAAGAAAAAAGAAAAACTACCCTGTAGGGAAAAAAACACAGTCCAGGGCAACAAATTAGTTGACAGGCTGGGGGCAGATGAACTGTGTCCAGGACCAACCAGAACCGACAGTCTGGAAAGCAAACAGGACCGACATGAACATGAAACGAGCACAAAACAAACTGGCACTGGACAGCACACACGAGGTGACTAAAATAGGGCAGGTGTGACTAATGAACTAATAATGAGCTAACAAGGAGGCAGGGTATGACGCAAGACAGGGAGACACCAGGCAAAACAGAAACAAAACAATGCCATTTGCTCTCACAAAAACGCAGACACTCAAATGACACGAGCGCATATCGCCAAGACAATAGGCAACATGTGCTCATGCCAACCGACAGATAAGATGAAAGAATGCACAGCAGCGCTAACAAAGCAATGCCATGCATTCTCACACTAGACAAAGTCTGAGCATACATCGCAAGGCAAACACCACACGATGCACGCAAAAGGTGAAAAAACGAGACAGGACACTTGTTCGAGAGTTCGGCCACACACAAACCTGACACCTCAGACCGAAGTGACCGAACCTCAGCACAACGTGAAAACAGCTCACGACCCGGGCACAGAACGCAAAGCGAGCGCAACACACGTCCATGGTCACAAGAGACAGACACAGATTATTGCCGTGAGTGCATCCCACCAAGGTGACATAAGCGCAATGCACTCATGCCAATTCAAGACAAGACATGGAACATGAGTGTCCGGATCCTGACACCAAAATGGAAACTGAACCAGACAGGGAAGTCAGGATCCAGACACCATCCTCCGGAAATGAGACACGAGACCGACCGAAGAGTGCACTGCAGGGAAACCACAATTGAAGTCGTGCACTTGCACAAAGACAGAAAACAAAATACAAGACAGACCAGAACAATGATGTCATGACCCTGTCACACAAAAGCCAGACTGACCGAGTGACAGGATCGTGACAAGAGAGTTTACAGTATTCAGACAACATGAGTAGAAAGAAGGGAGGAGATACCAAGGGGTTCACAGTTCCCAAAAAGTGTGAGCTTGTATCGCAGCAGCAAACTAGAGTTTGTTTGGGATATCAGGGGCCAATTAAAATGTTATAACAGGCTTTCAATAAAGAGTGTAATTACTCCACTGTTTCTGAAGTGTTGGGTTTGCATCTGTGGCATTAAATGTGTGAAATTGTCCATAGTGAGGAAAAATGGAGGTCCCGAGTGGTCAGACAAAAAGGAGCAGACAGGGTGTTTCAAATAAACATCACATACTTGATTTACTCACTGTCCATTCTTACTGTTATCAAAAACAGTTCTCTGTCTATGAAATCCCTGTTGAAAAGACCAGCATTGCTACTCACCTTTGGGTTTTGAATGCTGGGGACATCCTAGAATTCCATTTTTATCTGTTTAGAACTTGAACCTGTGAGATCTTAAATGAAGAATTAAGGTTGGATGTTTCTGTTATATGGCCCTTGGTCACCAGCATGGGATACTGATGTACCAGTGGTACCAAGCTTCTTAAAGGAATATTTTCTTTAAAAAACTTTTTTAAAAAAAGCAAAAATCAAGGTTACAGAAAGGCACTTACAATGGAAGTAAATAGTGCCAATTTTGAAGGGTTTAAAAGGCAGAAATATTCAGCTTATGATTTTATAAAAGCACTTACACTAAGTCTTCTGTTTAAATTCATCTTTTTTTAGGCTGTAAATTTGTTTAAATCAACGTTTTTGCTGCAGACTAGTACATTACCAGGATTACAGGGTTTACAGCATTAAGTTGTCATGGCAAATAAGTTGTAAAATTGGATATAACTTTACACAGAAAAGGTTAGCAAGTGATTTTATCACTCTAAAGTCATGTTAACATGCATACTGTTCACATCTTGTGAGGCTGAGGCTGTCATTGTGCCTAACATCTCCTTATGTGTTCCACAGAAGAAAGTCATACAGGTTTGGAACACATGTGGGTGTGTAAATGATGACAGTATTTCAATTTCTAGGTGACTCTTTAATTAGCTTAACCAGCAAAACATCTTTGTTAAAAGATGATTATGGCTATGCTGATCCAGCGTTAACCAGCCTAATCCAGCCCAAAACAGCATGGAATTTCATTCTGGTCCATGCTGGTCTTTTCAGCATGTATGGCACAACTGCAATGCAGTTTGTCAAGATGGATAGAAACATAGTCAGAAATACATTTGCATACATTTTCAGCTTGAGAGAGGCAGAGAGTGATGGAGAGACACAATTGCTTAGAAACTGACAACGCAATGATCCTGTGGCACATCCACTGTCCCCCTTTGTGCCACTCACAGCTTTACCTGCAGGGCCACAGCCCCCTGTCTATTCCCCATACATCATACCTTCACACACTTATGCATATACTCCCTTAGGGCAGTGCCATCAACATGGTCAGTCAGGGTTCACTGCATCCCCTGACTGCACCGTCTGTCTGGCCCTGCTGGAGATATACACAAGCACACACACTCTTATAAACTTCAGAGCTTTTCTTCAAAATGCATCATGCAGAGAACTTTAAGAAACATACACCAGGCATGAGCCGTGGACTTTGAGACTGGGCAAGCATCAAAGATCTTTAATACATATTATTAAATGCTGTGCCCAAAACACATTATAGAGGTGAGTGTAATGCCGTGGAAATCTCATTGACGTAAATTGTTGCCTTACAAACCACAAGTCAATGGAAACAATTATGTCACAGTGGCGAACTTCATGACCAAATTGTTTTCAATTCAGGACAGTAATATTGCGCATATCACACAGATTAAAGATTGTCATATATTGAGCGAGCACGTTTTTGTCCATTAAATCATACAATGAACCATAGTGCCAGAAGAGCTTGTTTGACATAAAAGAAAAAGGAAATATTGCCAGTTACTAGTTTCAACATCATACTGTAGTAGGGTGACCATACATCCTCTTTTTCCCAGACATTTCCTCTTTTTTTCGGATCTTAAGAAAGCATCCGGCCGGGATTTATAAATTTGCGAAAATGTCCGGGATTCGGCTTTAGTTGCATTATGATGTGCATCTGGTCTAACACTTCACTGTATGTTTATGCATATTTGCATTGCTTTAACCCCTCTTTGTAAGTCCCGCCTTCTCGCACACCAATTGGTCGATTATAAGAGGCTTGCAGCAACTATTGGCCAAATTCCTGCCTGTCAGTCTCTCCGTGAACGCGCGAAACGCTGTTGTGATCAGCATCAAACAGTTGCTTGACAGTAGCAGCAAATGACAGCTGAGTGGAAACAATGCCCAAACGAAAGTACAAATTTACAGAAGATTTGCACAAAAAATTCCCATGCTTTTGTCCAGGTCGAGATCCGTGGGAAGCAGAATGTATGACATGTAAAGCTGACACTTATGAAGCACACATTAGCTCTGCCAAGCATAAAGGATCAGCAAAAGGTGAAAGTTCATCAGGTAAATTAACGGACTACTTTTTGTGACCAGGTAAAATTATCACATTGCTTCATTTTACATGGCCATATAAAATAATAGTAATAGTAAATGAAGGTACACTCATGGCATCAAATATTTTATTTTAGTACATGGACATTCAAAAGAATGTTGGAAATTGTTATTTATTTATATATATTTATGTTACGCTAATAGTGTCTTTTTCACTGTATTAAAGTTTGCATTCATAGTAACACTGTTTTGAACCCTATTATTCCACCCCACCACCATCACCAACGAGCCCACTCGTTGAAGTTTCGATAGCCTCTCTTTCGCAATTTTAAATTTAAATTAACTTTGCCAAATCCGCGTTGGTCTTCAATGCTTACACTGCATATATCCCATTTTAGCTCTTAATAATGCATTAGTTATTTGAATTTGAACGTGTTGGCACAAAATTGAAATCTAGCCTATCAGATAGCATGACTGAAGGAAGGAGCTTCTGATTGGCTTACTCATTTTGGTAAGCATGATTACCTTGGTCATTCTTAGTAGGGGGCCTGATTCAATTTGAATGAAAGTACAGTGTTGAATGAAAGGGCAGTAAACAATGGAATCAGTGAAAGCATAACATAAAGTGCTTATACCTGAGGGTGGAGCCAAAGTGAATATGCTCAGCTGAGGTGAAAGATGACGAATTTGAAAGAAACTATTTTATTCCGCATTTAAGTGTTTATGGCAACATATTTTCTTTTACTTTATTGCTATTCAGAGAAAATTATTACAAATTGCATTTTTGGAATTAGAATGGAATTCTTTAAATAAACCACATTTTTACAAGAGTCACCTTTAAGGTTCCAATACACTAACAGCTAAGTTCTTATTAATTCTTCACTTTGAGTTAGAAAGATGGTTGAAACACATGAGCAACGGAATACCATTTGCGAACATTTGGACACCCCCCACAAAGCTGGCGCCGGTGTTTACAGGACCATGTAAATACAAGACGCATGTTGCCCTAACAACATGCTACATATAAAACATTAACAAATGTATTATCAATGACTACATGCCTCATTCTATTAATCAAATCCACAGGAGATCAGCACTTGGCCATACTATGCACCGGTTAACATCTGTTATTGTATTTTAAAGACTTCATCTAAAAAATCACATGACATGATCTTGGAAAATGTCTCTATACAAACGATCATACAGATGTAGGTGAGTCTGCACCAGCTCGGCAACTCTGCACGCCTGTGTTCATGTTGACTGATCTGGCGGTTGAGTGAAAAAATGAACACTGGTAAAAAAAATGTAGGCATCAAAGCAGGTGGAGCACCGGTTCACACCCTACGATGACGTGGACCAAAAGCTGTTTCGAACCACGGCAACAAACTGATTTGGTTTGAAATGACATCACGCCCGTTTGTTATTTGGTTTAACTTCACAAGTACATAAATTGCCTTCTTAGCGTAGAAGACACATGCATGAAATGCTCCTCAAATTGCACTTTGAAACATATTTGTATACATTTATTTTGCAGAACATCTTTATCTAACATAGTTTTACCAAAAATTTAGTAAATATAGCCTTGTTGCCGTTTTGCAATTCTGTACTACAAAGGAATTACAGTAATATTATCATCAATGGGAATTTTTATGGTTAGTGGCATTAATTAGTTATTTCTTTCTTGGAAAGTGTTTATTTAAGCATATTTGCACATGAGCAAGAGTGCTGTTGTTCGGAAGTTCACCACGGCTGTGGTTCAACTGTAGGCATGAGGCCATAGGTAATCACAACAACAGCACAATTACAAGAATGATATTGCTTTTATTTAACAGTTCAACAAACAATTAAATAATACTGAATAACTAACATTCTGACAAACATTGGCCAGTTAGTTTGAGCATTTCTTCTCTGCCAGTGGAAATAGTTTCAGAAGCATAACTCGCTCTCTGCGCTGCACTCATACTCTGTTTTGAACTAGTGGTGTTTCATTCATAATGTGTTTTTGAATAAATCATTTTCATTCACTTCTGTTGTTTTGTTCGTGAATCAGTTGAGTCAATGACTCACTTAAACTTAAAGCAGTTATTCCTAACCAGGGGTACGCGATAACTGGCAACTTCATCTTTTAATTTTATACAGGTACATCTCAATAAATTAGAATGTCGTGGAAAAGTTCATTTATTTCAGTAATTCAACTCAAATTGTGAAACTCATGTATTAAATAAATTCAATGCACACAGACTGAAGTAGTTTAAGTCTTTGGTTCTTTTAATTGTGATGATTTTGGCTCACATTTAACAAAAACCCACCAATTCACTATCTCAAAAAATTAGAATATGGTGACATGCCAATCAGCTAATCAACTCAAAACACCTGCAAAGGTTTCCTGAGCCTTCAAAATGGTCTCTCAGTTTGGTTCTCTAGGCTACACAATCATGGGGAAGACTGCTGATCTGACAGTTGTCCAGAAGACAATCATTGACACGTTCACAAGGAGGGTAAGCCACAAACATTCATTGCCAAAGAAACTGGCTGTTCACAGAGTGCTGTATCCAAGCATGTTAACAGAAAGTTGAGTGGAAGGAAAAAGTGTGGAAGAAAAAGATGCACAACCAACCGAGAGAACCGCAGCCTTATGATTGTCAAGCAAAATCGATTCAAGAATTTGGGTGAACTTCACAAGGAATGGACTGAGGCTGGGGTCAAGGCATCAGGAGCCACCACACACAGACGTGTCAAGGAATTTGGCTACAGTTGTCGTATTCCTCTTGTTAAGCCACTCCTGAACCACAAACAATGTCAGAGGCGTCTTACCTGGGCTGTTGCCCAGTGTTCCAAAGTCCTCTTTTCAGATGAGAGCAAGTTTTGTATTTCATTTGGAAACCAAGGTCCTAGAGTCTGGAGGAAGGGTGGGGAAGCTCATAGCCCAAGTTGCTTGAAGTCCAGTGTTAAGTTTCCACAGTCTGTGATGATTTGTGGTGCAATGTCATCTGCTGGTGTTGGTCCATTGTGTTTTTTGAAAACCAAATCACTGCACCCATTTACCAAGAAATTTTGGAGCACTTCTTGCTTCCTTCTGCTGACCAGCTTTTTAAAGATGCTGATTTCATTTTCCAGCAGGATTTGGCACCTGCCCACACTGCCAAAAGCACCAAAAGTTGGTTAAATGACCATGGTGTTGGTGTGCTTGACTGGCCAGCAAACTCACCAGACCTGAACCCCATAGAGAATCTATGGGGTATTGTCAAGAGGAAAATGAGAAACAAGAGACCAAAAAATGCAGATGAGCTGAAGGCCACTGTCAAAGAAACCTGGGCTTCCATACCACCTCAGCAGTGCCGCAAACTGATCACCTCCATGCCACGCCGAATTGAGGCAGTAATTAAAGCAAAAGGAGCCCCTACCAAGTATTGAGTACATATACAGTAAATGAACATACTTTCCAGAAGGCCAACAATTCACTAAAAATGTTTTTTTTATTGGTCTTATGATGTATTCTAATTTTTTGAGATAGTGAATTGGTGGGTTTTTGTTAAATGTGAGCCAAAATCATCACAATTAAAAGAACCAAAGACTTAAACTACTTCAGTCTGTGTGCATTGAATTTATTTAATACACGAGTTTCACAATTTGAGTTGAATTACTGAAATAAATGAACTTTTCCACGACATTCTAATTTATTGAGATGCACCTGTACATATTACAATATTAATGATGACATTAAATTATATTTAGCCTTTGGTACACATCTTTGGCTTTATGTCAATGAAGGGGTGCTTGAGCCTTAATGATGGTGCTGTGGGGGCAGTGTCGGAACTACGGGGGGCCTTGACCACTGCCCAAACCCCCACCACCTCACCCCCAATCTGACCACATTTCGACCACTGACATTTTAGCACAGTGGGTGAACTTTCCAGACAGTCTCTTACACACCATAGACGAATACACAACGAACTTCAAATCTAAATCTACCCCACTTAGAATGAACAGTCTGCCCATGAAAAAGTCTCTTTAATAGAAGCCAAATAAGGAGAACAGATGGTAATGGTGCCATACAGTACAGGTCAAGATAATCAAATCACAAATAAGATGTGCCCCATGTGCCTTTAGTCTACATACACTGACATACAGTTTCATAAAACATTGTTCCTAAAAACAAGAAAAAATTATGCCCATTGAATGTATGAACTTGAGCTCTTCATTACTCTGTTGCAAGGTTCACAACAGCAGATGTCATATAAGTAAATTATATTTGTTTATTATATTAAGCCTAAAATTTACAAACTATCAATCCTCGTTGTCTTTGATCTTTCCAGATTTTTAGTTTAAGTTGCATTATTGCAGTTGAAATTCCCCTAGTATGTGACAGTACTCTGTGCTAAGGATGGGTAATATATCAGTTGCAGTGTTTCCAGAGTTTACAAGAGAGGCATCAAGGCACCTGTTTAAAAAAACAAAACAAAAAACAAGCTCAAAATAAGGGACTTACCTCACCCAAAATGAGCAAAAATAAGCAACAATCTTTTTTCCCATTTAGGAGAATTTTCAGGATAGAAATCATAACAAGCATAGTTCACAGTAGCCTATATAAAGTAATGTCATTTCAATAAATCAATTCTTGTTACTAAATATATTCTCAAAAATATTTCAAATATTCATTTGACCACCTAAAATCAATTAATAGCCTAAATCTCTCTCTCCTGCATGCACATACACTCTGCTTGGGTGTGTTTGGACTAAATGCATGATTTAAATAATTATTGAATAATAATGAATGATTTTTAAAAAAATTACATTGGTTTTTAAACTAGTAGTGTCCTTCAGAATAAAAGTGGATGCTTATGTTCTACTAAAAAGAGGGGGCAGCAGCTAGGGGGAAAGTTCTGTACAGGCTGGGAGCTGCGCGGAGAAATTACGGCTGATTTTGACTGCGGAAATGAATGATTCTCTCATTACTCATCGCTTGATTCTCACGACAGAAGCAGCACAAAGCACAGCTTTGTCAATTAAAAAAAAATAATTTAAGCTAAGTGACAAAATCGTGATAGTCCCGGTTTTATCGGGACATGTGGTCACGGCGATTAAAGCATATCGTAGTTTAGATGCTTATAATTATTTCCTTGGCAGAAAGGGCTGAAATATTTGATTGCCCAACCCTAGCGCCACTGTCACACGTAACAATTAAAAGGGGTTGTCAGGCAATGTCTGAATCTAAAAGGTGAACAAGTGAATGGTGACCAAAACTTTGAATCTCCAAAAAGCACATAAAGGTAGCAAAAAAGTAATCCATATGACTCCAGTGTATACGAATCCATGTTTTCTGAAGCGATCTTATCAGTTTTGTATGAGAACAGACCAAAATATAACTCCTTTTTCACTATAAATCCCGACATCAGCAGTCTCCTTGACGATCATGATTTCAAGCTCGATTACACTTCCTAGTGCCATCTAGCGCTCTGCGAATGCGTCAAGATATAAGAAGTGTAATCGAGCTTTAAATCGTGATCGTGCCAAGAGAATGCAATGGTAATGATTTAACCATTGGAGTCGTATGGATTACCCAGATCTCAAAATTATTGAGTCAGTTTGGGATTAAATGAAGAGACAGAAGGAATTGAGACAGCCTAAATATATAGAATTGTGGCAAGTTCTCCAAGATGCTTGGAACAACCTATCTGCCACCAACCTTTGCGCAAGTGTACCTAGGAGAATTGGTGCAGTGTTAAAGGCATAAATATTGGGTGGTCACACCAAATGTTGATTTAGATCTTTTTATGTTTACTGCACTTTGTATGAAGTTTACTGATAAATACAAATTGTTCATGGAATTATTTTTGAAAACATCCTCACTATGCAAAAGTTTTCATAACTGCCTAAAACTTTGCACAGTATACTGTACACTTCAAATATGTTCCGATTGGCTGTGATTTTGTCCCACCCCACAGCATTTTCTCTTTTTAGTGCACAGACAAAATATTTGTTGCTAGAAATTTTTCCTATCATACTTGGTTTGAACAAAGTGGTACAAATTACATACAGGTACATCTCAATAAATTAGAATGTCGTGGAAAAGTTCATTTATTTCAGTAATTCAACTCAAATTGTGAAACTCATGTATTAAATAAATTCAATGCACACAGACTGAAGTAGTTTAAGTCTTTGGTTCTTTTAATTGTGATGATTTTGGCTCACATTTAACAAAAACCCACCAATTCACTATCTCAAAAAATTAGAATATGGTGACATGCCAATCAGCTAATCAACTCAAAACACCTGCAAAGGTTTCCTGAGCCTTCAAAATGGTCTCTCAGTTTGGTTCTCTAGGCTACACAATCATGGGGAAGACTGCTGATCTGACAGTTGTCCAGAAGACAATCATTGACACGTTCACAAGGAGGGTAAGCCACAAACATTCATTGCCAAAGAAACTGGCTGTTCACAGAGTGCTGTATCCAAGCATGTTAACAGAAAGTTGAGTGGAAGGAAAAAGTGTGGAAGAAAAAGATGCACAACCAACCGAGAGAACCGCAGCCTTATGATTGTCAAGCAAAATCGATTCAAGAATTTGGGTGAACTTCACAAGGAATGGACTGAGGCTGGGGTCAAGGCATCAGGAGCCACCACACACAGACGTGTCAAGGAATTTGGCTACAGTTGTCGTATTCCTCTTGTTAAGCCACTCCTGAACCACAAACAATGTCAGAGGCGTCTTACCTGGGCTGTTGCCCAGTGTTCCAAAGTCCTCTTTTCAGATGAGAGCAAGTTTTGTATTTCATTTGGAAACCAAGGTCCTAGAGTCTGGAGGAAGGGTGGGGAAGCTCATAGCCCAAGTTGCTTGAAGTCCAGTGTTAAGTTTCCACAGTCTGTGATGATTTGTGGTGCAATGTCATCTGCTGGTGTTGGTCCATTGTGTTTTTGAAAACCAAATCACTGCACCCATTTACCAAGAAATTTTGGAGCACTTCTTGCTTCCTTCTGCTGACCAGCTTTTTAAAGATGCTGATTTCATTTTCCAGCAGGATTTGGCACCTGCCCACACTGCCAAAAGCACCAAAAGTTGGTTAAATGACCATGGTGTTGGTGTGCTTGACTGGCCAGCAAACTCACCAGACCTGAACCCCATAGAGAATCTATGGGGTATTGTCAAGAGGAAAATGAGAAACAAGAGACCAAAAAATGCAGATGAGCTGAAGGCCACTGTCAAAGAAACCTGGGCTTCCATACCACCTCAGCAGTGCCGCAAACTGATCACCTCCATGCCACGCCGAATTGAGGCAGTAATTAAAGCAAAAGGAGCCCCTACCAAGTATTGAGTACATATACAGTAAATGAACATACTTTCCAGAAGGCCAACAATTCACTAAAAATGTTTTTTTTATTGGTCTTATGATGTATTCTAATTTTTTGAGATAGTGAATTGGTGGGTTTTTGTTAAATGTGAGCCAAAATCATCACAATTAAAAGAACCAAAGACTTAAACTACTTCAGTCTGTGTGCATTGAATTTATTTAATACACGAGTTTCACAATTTGAGTTGAATTACTGAAATAAATGAACTTTTCCACGACATTCTAATTTATTGAGATGCACCTGTAGTCTCACACCCATAGACTGCCCACAGTCAATTTACTTACCATCTGATTCATACTGCATGCAAAACTGACAAGATCTGGCTGAAAATCACTAGTTCCGATCTTATTGGCTGGCTTTATGCAACTTTCGAAAAGTCAGGATTTTTATCAGTCCCCCTTAGTCGTTTTCACCTTCCTTTCCTTCTCTGTCGGTTTAGCCTTCCCAGGTGATGGGGGTTTTCGTCGCCACCCTCGGTCGTTACTGTTATTTATTGTTTTTAATATTCCCTTTCGGGCGGCCGTCACTGGACAGCACCCCACCCCCACCCCCCACCCCCATCCTGGGCCCTTGTGTTACACAACTGGTCGCAGACACTGTTGGGTCTTGGTAAGGACAGGCTGCAAAGTGGAACAGACTTTACGCCAATAGTCAAAAGTCTGTCTATGCAAAATTACACATTATGTAACCCCCCATTGTTGCTTGCCTGGTCTGTTATGTTAGGAGAGGGATTATAGTTGAGGTCATTAGGACACAACAAACTGCTGTTCGGTCTCTTCCCTTGCATTTGTGATATAGTCTTTAGGGATTTAAGAGATCAGGCTGAGTTGGGGTGTTTGGATGTGTCCCCATTTAATGGTGTTGTAATAGAGCTGAGTCCATGTGGAAGCTGCTGGAGGAGTGGGAGCGGGAAACTGGCCTAATCAGCTGGCACTGAATGCTGATATCACCCCAAGTAATGTGCCTTCCAGTCCCATAAAAGCTTTTGCAGTCACTATCCGTACATGGCACTTTCCACAAATATGGTACAAAATAGGGTTTGAAACTCTTCAAAAGTAAAGTTTTTTTTTTTTCAGCATAATACCTGAAGGAGGTTTTACATAAGGTTTGTGAACAGAGACTGTTCTCATGACAAATTAGTGACTGGAGGATGACTCTTTTGTCTGCTAAAATCGTTACGTTTTCCGAATGTGTGAACTGTCCCTCCCAGTGGCCTAAGCTGGAACTACAATTGCAATTCACCGCACAACTGTAGGAACTTGCCTCTTTGAATGTAATTTTGTATGTAACATAGAACGAAAAGTGTGCCCGATTTACGGAAATGTTGGAGTAGTAATTTAAATGTTACTTCATATGCACAGCACAGGCAATTTTTGGGGCAAAACCATTTGCCACATGACGGTGCTTGTCTGGAATTCCGCACCTCAGGTTTTAATATGAGTGGTAAAACATTCAGAACTAACATTTTGTGTGGTTATGTTAGTTTAACTTCCTCAGGTTTGCTTTAATGTCATTCAACCATGTGCACACAAGGGGTACGAAATTGTGTTTCTCTTACAGGTCCTGGAGCTAATTTAAAAGTTAAGACTGGACTATACAACAAAGAAACACTATACATAAAACACACAACAATATCCATAGTTACGGCCCGGCCACGCCCTCCTCCTCGTCACATATGTGTACAGTGTATATTGTATATTAAATAACATGTTCGACAACATATTATACACATAACAATAACTTCAGGCAATGTGGGACACAATACAGACAATATAAACAGTATACACAAGACGTTTGTAGGACATTAGAACATCAGCACGACAGTGTAAGCTTGATGATTGTTGGTGTGACGGAACGGTACAGATTTTAACCACAAGCCCAAGTTCTTTTACTTGTAGGAATTTTGACTATGCCACCTTGGGAATTTCACCCAAGGAAATATCAGTAACACCCAAAGAGTGTTACTAGGTCACACAGGTTCGACTCATACCAAATGGTAGGCAGAAAACGTGGGTATAGTATCAAAAATACAAAACTTTATTAATACAAATTTACACAAGAAATCACTTCTTTAAAATGGCCTCGGTAATAAAGGTGCAATAGCTGGCAACTCGGTTTCAAATAACCAAGAAAATAAACAAAAGAAAAAAATACAACACAAACACTTTACATAAAGACTAAAGTTTAGACAACTCACAAAAGAAGAAAAACACACTACACCAACCTACAGGGCTGAGGTTCCCCACAGGAGAAGTGATCACCAGAGCTAGTTATCCAAAAGCACACTTCCACACACACCACCGTGCACTCAGGTCACACCACCAAAACTTCAAAAGGGTCACACAGCACACACTGAAGGAGCACCATGACCACAAGCAGACAAGATCCTTCCACCAGTGGGACACCAGCTCCTGAAAGAAATAAAGAATAAGTAAATAAACCAAATCTTAATTAACTATTCGTTACAGTTTGATGGTTTCATACAGCTCAGTCACAAGGTAGACACACAGTGATGGTTTCATACAGCTCAGCCACGATGTAGACACACAGTGATGGGTAATCACAAAAAATGTCACAATAAACAATTACTCATCACAGTTTGATGGTTTCATACAGCTCAGTCAGGAAATAAACACACAGTGATGAGTAATCACAAAAAAAAAGTCACAATACAAATATTCAAAGATAAAGAAAACTCAATACCGACAAAGAGAGAGACAGGGCTCACACGGAGCACATTATGCACAGCAGAGTGAACGACAACTGCGTATATGTGCGCTTCATGGCATAACTTATCAGATGTCCAGGGGAAGGTGGCTTGCTGCTGCTCGCAAACGGCGTTTTTTGAGGAGAAAGCTGATTGCAAGGAATTAATTTGCATCTTTGTTTACACTGCACGCTTACTCATGCTCATGTCCAAGGTAAAGTTATTGCCACTGTCATCTCCTATTATACCCTATATTTATAACCTATAATAGTATTTATATATAGTATTTATAAGATAGATAGCTAGACAGACAGACAGACAGACAGACAGATAGACAGACAGATAGACAGTATTTATAGTGTTGATTGTACTTGTATGTCATTGTGGTGTCATTACTTTTTTGGGACTTTCAGGAACGAAAAACGCATGCGCAGGTTACTTTACTTCCTGAACGAGCACGCACCGAGTCTGAGTTGCTTTCATATTCACGTGAATCGCGCTACAGTTCCATTGCAACCGAACTCAGACCACCTCCTACAGGTAGTCTCTGAATCGGTACCGCGGTGCACTTCCCAGTCCACGTGACAGCTTTCACATTACCAATTTTTCATGCGAACCGTGCAGTGTTTCAAACTAAACTGCCAATGTGAAAGCACCCTTAGTGAACTTTATGATAATGGATGTAAGTGCCACTGATTTGTTGTTCTAGCAATGCATATTAAACAAACATTAAATTAAAAAAATTAAATTGATGAAATTAACAAATAATTAAAATTAAAAACTGACCTGTTGTGTTAAAAAAAAAAAAAAAACATGCCAGAATTACAAGTTACAGGGTTGTATATTTTGTCTAAATTAAGCCTTCACTCATTATTAACATATATTTCCCATAAATTAAAGAATATCGCTATTGCATGGCATTGGAACGCGTGGCATTGGAAGTACAGCACATAACAGCATGGATTATTTTTATGATAATTTTTATGGAGCTTTTCTCAATGAGTAAATGATGACAGAATTTTCTAATAATTTTATATCAAATGTAGTGTTAGGTAATGCAATACAATGCTCTAAAAAAATAAAATAAACTTTAATATGGCATCAGAGTGACATTTAATGTACTGGCCAAGAGCGACATTATAGTGGTGCTGGCAAAAAGTCCTCATGTTCTCAAACACGCTCCCACATTCACAGCAGATACATCTCGCACTTCCAAAGACTGACTAAAGAGTGCACTATTCATAAATGCACATGGTTAAGACTTGCCCCTGTTTTTTCCACTGTGCTAACACTTATCATGCTGTCAGCACATCTATATTAAAAGATAAAGACTTCTCTTAACCACATTAAGCCAAACACTCAGTCAACTGGGTGTCAGAAATCATTTGACAAAATTGCATTAAAGGAAATAATTGTTTGCTTCTGTAAGCCTTCTAAATGTCAAGCTCTAAATCTGACTAAATCAAGACCCAAGGTGACACATAAAGACAAAAAAAACAAACAAAAGAAAAATCCCTTTGATAGGCAGTAGGAGTGAGAGAATTTTCAAATGGTAAAGAGAAACTGAGAGGAAATCTTCTTGAATAACTCAACGCGGAAACAGGGGTGGGTTAAGGCAATGGGTCTTAAGCTTTTCAGGCCATGTACCTTCTCTGATCAGATCAGAACATCCAAGTGCAACCTAGTCACACAATGTTCTCTCTGATTATTTTTCATCCGGTTAGAGTGCAAACTGAAAAACTGTGAGAAAAATAATTGTTGAAGAAAATTCCTAACAACATTTCTGTTCGGGTCAAAAAAGACCCATTAGAGTACAGTAGATATACTGCACACCTCCCTTTTGATTAAAAACATGAGCATTGAAACACCCTGTCTCAGTCACTAGCTCCCTATTTCATGAATCAGTATATCGTGAACATGAATTTAGGCACTGGCAATGGTGTTCATCTACTGAAGATACCTGTGACGTGACAACGAGGTTGTGCGTTGAAACGCAGTTGGTATTAATTAGCAGCATCACTGTATAAATGACACTTTTGTGCATTTTCGTTGTAGATATTCAAACGTATCATGTTAGTATGAAAGATAAACTAACCTATATAAATAAAGAAATTAAAATATAAAGGAGTATATTTTTTACCTTTTTCCAAACAGCTCTAATATTTAAAGAATTACTTCCCTTTTATGGTCAATATGGATGAAAGACAAAACAAACAACATGTCTTTTAAAGAGAAAATAAGGCTTTGACTTCATAGTTTTACACTTTTACTGGTCTTCTAACGACTTGAAAGACTTCAGAAGACATGACGATGTTTCCAGTAAGGGAACATAGTGAGCAATGATGCTCCCTGGTTTTTACAGTGCATTATGGGAGTTTATTAGGGAGCGAACATTTCAGTCCACTAGAACAATTTTGCAGTTGAGACAGCCCTAGAAATGGCTGACTCCCTGATCAGTGCCCGGACTTCTGAACTTGGGAGCTGACTGAGACACCCATAGTCTTGCTCACACTAAACACAAGCTTTTATAATGGGATTTCAATTGGAAAGAGCACCAATGGTGGTATGGCATTATTCTTTTATAGTATATTTTATAGTTATACAGTAAACCCTTCATTTTGAGAGACAAAAAAACTGATAATTGGAGTACTTACACATTGTATCTGTTTGAAATTAATTTTATTCTAAAAGCATTTTATTTATTTATTTATTTATTGATATAAAAATGAGCAAAAAATCTCATAGACTTTCATCGAAAAGGGCCCCTCTCAAATCTAGAGACTTGTGGATGGATTCTTTTGACTTGGGCCAGTAAGCAGCCATTTTGCAACCATTTAGTAATGCCCTAGCAACCACCTAGCAACACTCTATCAACACCCTAGTAACCACCCAAAACACCATGACACTGCATATATTTCGGACAGGAGAAGTTTGAGGTTTGGCTAATTTACCTCATATTAATAATTTAGAAAATAATTGAAAATATTTATTATTTAAGTGTTTAAACTGGACTGCAAAATTTGCATATCAACTTGTGGAAATATACTGTAATCCTTACCATATATTATATTGTGGTGTGTGTGTGTTTTCTGGTAGGGACCTTTTACAGATGTGCAGAGCCAAAAGGCAGTCAATATGCCGTATTCATGATGTTGTCATAGGCCCATAATTTATCTTAACCATCCTGTGATGTTCGGGTCATATTTGACCCATTTAGGTAATTTTTGTCCCGTTAAAAACAGTATATATGACCAAAGTTCAGCCAGACTCTATGTGGTGCAAGCTGACAGGTTCTTTGTTATCTGTTAGCCAATCGGTTCGCTCACATGTGACATGTTAAGCCAATCGGCTCGCATGGTGTAAGCTGATTAGTCCTTTGACATGTAATCATGTAGCCAGTCAACTTGCATCTCTCTCTTTGTGTAACATTGCAGTGCGCTGTGAGAGTTAATTCTCTGAAACCCACCCCCATCCCTGCTCCACCTGTCCATTTGTGAAGCAACATGTTCATACATGATTGATGCAGCATGTCTTGCAATTTTTTAATTGTGCAGCAGCAGCAGCATGTCCTTATGCTTAACTCAGTATGTCTGTGTATTTTCTAGCAGTAGCAAGTCTCAGTACTTTCTCTGCAGCAGCAGCAGCAGTGTAGCAGATCTAGTCTGCCAAGACCAATATCTTATCAATATGTCATACCCAAAATAACATGCTAAATCTTTCAGAGAGTTATCATGACTAGTTACGTTACTGATGGTATACTACTGTATGCTTAAAATGGAGTAATGTCATGCCTTGAGTGACTTTGTGGTCGAAAACTACAATATCTTGCCTTTTAAGAAGATCAGCTTTCGTTTTGTGCTGCTCTCTTTTTCTGTGCACACACAGTCTAAAATTAAGTAGTGTAATACATAACATATTCAAATTCTTGTAATCAGAGTATTGTTACTTTCAATTAATTAAATTACTTTTAATTACTTTACTTGGGTTACACACATTTCTAAAGTAAAATTATATATGTAGAATACATTTAAAACATTAATTATGTTAATATCTACATCTTTAGAGTACTGATGGTACCACAGGTTGAGAACCACTGGGTTAAGGGATTTTTTTGCATTGGATCCCGGATGCATTGGTGCAGCTCGATGATCAGAGCCAATTCTTATGCCTGTTTTACACTGCACGCCAAAGCAGTACAAGAACCGAACCGAAGCAGTGCGTCACAACAATTTCTGCAAACAACGCATGTGCTTTTATACCAGCAGTGTTTCTGCTGCAGAAACTGCTGTGCTCTTCAGAGAAAATAAAGTTATATAATGGTTATGAGAGCCAACACAATGTGTTCTGCTCATTTCTAAACATCATTATTTAGTGGAAGGGGGAGGATGATGAGCTTGAATGTTGTTTTGCACATGAGAAAACACGGTTTGATCACTCAGTTTGGTTCAACACTTAATAATATAGCTTAATAATATAATTAGAAATAAGTAATTAAGCACAACCACTGAATAGAGATCCCTCTTTTTAAACACCATTCAAATCTTTTACGTGTTGAGTACTTTCCTCACAAAAAGGATGCACTTGCAGTATGTTAACTCACCATCTTCTCCAGCAGCCAGGTACAGCATCCCACATTTTTTCATTTGTTAATTAATCCTTATACTCTAAAAAGTTGAGAGTAATATAACACTTCAATACAAGTGTATTTCAATTCAAGGCTGAGGTATGTTCTGAATTTACCAACCACACGTGCTGTCATGTGCATTAGTTTACCTCAGCTGTTAGCACTCGGCTGTGTATGTGTATTGCTAAAACACTTTAAATCTGCCCTCTATTTAATAGTTTATAATAGGGTAGTTTTATTTTGTTTGTTTAAGGCTATGATTTATACTGTAGTTTTAAATGATAAAACCCTATGTCTGCTTAAGCTAAATCATTTAAATAATTACCTTTTTTGTGTCATTTTAATTATTTAATTATTTAATTTTGTTTTCCTATGAGCTGTTAATACAAAAACCCACTAGACTACAAATACATGTTTTTTCTATGCAATATCTTTTCTTTTTTTTTCGTGTCAACTCATCTTCATGATGTCCATCAACAGTGCACTGGTACTTTAATTCAGCGTGAGCAGCGCAGCAACAATACACTCGACACTGAAACTCCCGCTGCTCTGCTGCTTCTGTCATGCACTGACGCGCTGCTTCTGCTTCCGATGTAAACACACTCATTTGTTAACATGAACAACGTCCTGTTTCGGCGTGCAGTGTAAAACAGGTGTTACACCCTCATGCCTTTTGGTTCCACATACTATGTACATGCACTTATCCTACAACATTTTCATGGTGGATGAGAGTGGCTGCTGCATTAAAGCTCTTCACTTCTCAAGTCTTCATGCTCTGAGAGATGAAGGCCACTGTGAAAGTGGACCATCGCAAAAAGCACAGGAACGATATTGTCAAGGTTCTGTCCTTAGTTTTGGTTTTTTCCTTTTGGGACAGAGCCCTGACATGTATGTGTTTTATGTCTGTTTTATATCTTATGCCTGGATTCAGCCACTTCGGTTGGATTGGTTTATTTACTCTGTGGCTGAGTTTGTCTCGTGTAATGTGAATGCACTTGGTTTTGTGTGTTCTCATTTCCTTTGCATTTGTGTCTGTCTTGTCTTTATTTATACCCCACCCTCTCATTTGCCTTGTTAACTGTTTGATTATTAGTTTATGGTCTTCACCTGCCCTGCTCGTTATCCCTCCTGATTTCTCTCCCTACTTATTCTCCCCTGTGTGCTCTGTCTATTGCCAGTTTGTTGTTTCTACTTCGTCTAGTTGGTCTAGTCATGTTTTCTCTAGTCTTGTTCATTCTTTCGTGTTTGTTATTTTTTCTGTTTGTTTTTGCTTTTTTTCTCTCTCTCTCCCCTGTGTTTTTTATTATTATTTTTTTTTACTTTTTTTTCAGTTGTTTGGTTTTGTTATTATATTGGGTTTTGGTTTTCTCTACCTCGTGAGAGTTTTGTTCATTTCTGGGGGGGTCAATAAATGCCCATCTTTGTCCTCTAGCATCCTTTTACGCTGTTAGCGTATCGTGACAGATATAGTAAAGCCCCTGAAAATGTACATGTAATGTGGATATTGGATGATGGAATGGTGTTTGATTGTTTGTTATATGGAACTGACCCTGAAGAGATGACAATGAGGAAATATGCAAAGCCTTCTCATTGTGAGTGAAGAGAGTTCCTTCTGACCCTAATCTTTTTGCTTCCCATGCAATATAAACCATGGCATGTTCCCTGCAGTTCAAGATTTTACAGTTTGTCAGTCTAATCTGACCCCTGTTCAAACCAAGCTGAGACAACTTCCTATGTGTTTAAACACAGAGTGGCAACAGTTGGGCGTGTGCCCATCAATGTTGCTTCATGAAATCTTCATTATTTTACTTATGAGATACCATAACCTACTGCTGTAACAAGGTGTGTAAAGTAATGAATTACAAATACTCACATTACTGTAAATAAGTAATTTCTTCCCAGGAATTATACTTTAAGTAGTGAGATTGGGCCTTTCAAATCTGCAGTAGAACACATTAAGGTCGTCAGCCAGTTGTTGGTCCACCACAGGGTTGGGGGCAGGAGTCCTGTAATTCCTAAGTTGTTTCATGCCACTCCACACTGATGCAGGGTCGTTAGCTGAAAACTTGTTTTTCAAAAACACAGTGCAGTCAAAGCAGGCTTGTACTTCCAGCTCTACTTAAAGAAATATTTCACTCAAAAATGAAAATTCTCTTATAATTTACTCACCCTCATGCCATCCCAGATGTGTATGACTTTCTTTCTTCTGCAGAACACAAAATTCAGATTTTTAGAAGAATATTTCAGCTCTGTAGGTTCATACAATACAAGTGAATGGATGCCAAAATTTTGACACTCCAAAAAGCACATAAAGGCAGTACAAAAGTAAACCATATGATTCCAGTGGTTAAATCCATGACTTCAGAAGTTATATGATAGGTGTGGGTGAGAAACAGATCAATATTTAAGTCTATTTTTGCTAGAAATTCTTTTCCCTGCCCAGGAGATATGCATGCAGAATATGAATCACCAAAAACAAAAGAAGAAGAAAGTGAAAGTTAAAGTGGAGATTGACTGAGCAGGGAAGAGATTTTATAGTACAAATTGACTTAAATATTGATCTGTTTCTCACCCAACCTATCATATCTCTTCTGAAGACATGGATTTAACCACTGGAGTCACATGGATTAGGCTAATTATATGCTGACTTATGTGATGTTTGGAGCTTCAAAATTTTGGCACATATTACAAAATATTATACACATATTATAAAATAACCACATAACATTTATTTTTTTTATATTAAATTGCAAGTCATTAAACTTACGGGTTACAATTCTGTTGAAATAAATTAAAATATAACAAATGTATTATAACAATATAACAATACATTTTTATAAGAATGCACGTGGATGTATTATATAAATTGATATGGATGTAAGGTTATTTATTGTTCATTTATGTATTGACACGAGTATACTTTGTCGTCTTACTTGAACCCCGTAATCAGCGCCACTCAAGCGTTTTCTGTGTTTGATGACATTGCAGGGTATTTCAAATGAAAGAATTTTGTTAAATGAGGTGAAATTCAACAGATATCCTATGCTCAGTGAGTATGGAGCAGTGGACAATATGTAGGGACCCTGCGGATTGGAACGCACCTAAAGACTCGTTTTGCATTCAAACACAGCTGGATGGAGCATAACTCAGAATGCAGGGGTCTCAAGAAATGTTTTTTTTTTAAAAGTTTCAAACTATGCTTAACTTGACACAGCATCCTTGACACAGCTCTTTTCTAATGTTGTGATCTTTTAGAAGGAAATTCAGAGTGGCAGGTGTTACTCACAGCCAAGAACAGGCATCATTAGGTTTGGCACATTTTCCAACATTTTACTCTTAATATTTGTTCTTCTGATGTTCAGGAAGAATAGCATCTATTCTACTTTGTTCATATTTCCTCAGTGTGACTGAGCTAGCCAAGTTTCTCAGCATCGAATAGGCATCTGTGACGTGTAAATGTGGGCAGTTATATGTGAATCAATGTTTTCTTGTTTCTGATGTCAGAAATCTAAAGATCAGAATGATTCATTTTTACAGCTTAGTTGCAAAGGTCTTTTTGGACTGGGGAGGAAGTTGAGAGTTATATAAGCTCCAGGGATTCCACATGGAAAACCAGGAAATAATATGTCCAAAAAGTATTTGGGAATTGTAATATTTTTATTTCCAGGCCTGGAAAAGTCATGGAAATTGATAAAATCTTAAAAAGTAATGGATATTGTAAATATATGCTATAGAAAATTATTCATCTATAGTGAAGATAATTGTTCTGGTTATGCTCAGCTTTAAAAGATTAATATATTAGATATAAAATACAGTATATGTGCTAGAAATTGCTCTTTGTGAGTGCAATATCTATAAAAACAATTAATAAATAATTATCCTTATCCTGTAATGACAAATGCAAAGTCATGGAAATTGATTAGTCAAAAGGTGTGGGAACTCTGTATCTGTTTTTATAAATGCACACTTATTTCAAAAGATAAAAGATAATTTGTTTCCTCATGAAATTACCCTTTTAAGCAAGAACGCCATCCCTCCCAATCACACACACTCTCACAAACACCCATGAACACATTCAGTCACACCCTCTCCATCTGAATCATCTGCTCAGTCTCCTTTGGTTTTAGTCAGGGCTTTTAGATTGTCTCTAGGGAAGGACACGCTTCCTCAGCCAACTTGATATTAAAAGCTCAAGCATCCCTGCAGGCATGTATCAAGAGAGAAACCCCACTGTGGCAGAGCTGCTTGCTATCCTTGGCATGTGCTGCTCCTCTGCAGACACACACACAAAAATTCTCCCCTGTTATTTACCAAAACAAGAGGAAGGTTAGTCTCTGCTTCCTCTTTCGGTGGCCAAATAAATGACACATTTTAACAAACTGATGTAGAATAACCATTGTGGGAGAATCTCACAAAACCTGTCAAGAACATGTCCATAATTCAACCCCTAATCAATAGAAAAGAAATGACCACCATTAAGATTTTTTGCATTACTATTTTCATAATAATAATTTTAAAAAAAAACAATGCTATATTTAAATTGCAATTATTTATACATCATGGTGTGATTTGTTGTAGTGCATTTCATGTTTGTTGATTTAAAAAATAAATAGGATTAGTCATTTTTAAATGTAATATAGTACAAATTATTGTATTACAGTAATTAGAATCTCATGAGAAAGAGCATTGAGAAAAAAAATCTAATATAATCTGTCTGAATGCATTTTTAATGAGGAGGAGGACGTGGCCGGGCGGTGATGATGCACGCCTGGTGCTGAGTAGCCCCAATCAGCGGGAAAGAGAGATAAGGTGGAGCCGGAGACGCCAGAGAGAGAGAGAGAGAGAGAGAGAGAGAGAGAGAAAGATGGAGCTGTGTGTGTGTGTCAAAGTGTGTTTTGTTATGCTGAAAAGCAGTTTTATGTAGTGTTGTGTTTAATTAAAAGTCTTTTTGGTTGATAACCCAGTTCCCGCTTCCTCCTTTCCAATGAACAAGAGGCCTGTCACTGGTGGCGAAACCCGGGATTGGAGGAAGATGTGCTGTCAGAAAGCCCTCGCCGCTGACGGAGGATCACAACGCCGAGGATGTCTCACCTCTGGAGGATGTTTTCAAGACCCTCGCCAGTATCCACCAGTCACAGCATCAGGCCCTCATTGAGCTGCGCGCAGAACAGGAGCAGCGGTTTATTGCGCTCCTCCAGGCACAAGCGGAGGACTGGCAGGTTCTCCGGAGCTTGCTGCCCCAAGAGGGTGCTGCCGCCATGACCCCGCGACCGCCTGTGCCATGTCAGATGAATTTTTGTCACAAGATTAATCCATTTTGTTTATTGATTTGAAGAAAGCTATAGCCGGGAGACCCCCGAGGTGGGGATGGGAATTTCAGAAGGCTCACCAAGCTCACCTTTTCCAATCTCCAAGTCATGCAGTGTGCTTCTTGAGGACATTATTTTCCTCTGGAGAATCACTTTTTCTCCATCTCAGTATATCTCTCACTCTCCCTGTTTCTGTCTTAAAATTGCATTTTCAAAAATTAACAAGAGACGAATACAATGAAGGGAGGACATTACATGTAGGCTTAGTGTTGGTAGCCTTTCTTAAGCATACAACAGTCAAGCTATCAGTTGTCCTTTGTGATAATTGTGTTCCAGCTGAAAGCTCAGCCTTCCCTTCCACTGCGCCTTTGCAAATGAGCCCTGGAGATGCTGCTTTGATCTTTTTGAGTAGTGTCTTGCTACACATGGGAGCATACCTTTATTTCAGCACTGTAAGCTAAGCGTTGAAGACTGAATCTGTACTGCGTGGAATGACAGAAAGAAAATAGGCTATCCTGCAAACAAAAGAATGTAGAACTGAATGCAACTCTCAAGAATGACTTAATGTTTTGCTGTGTGCACCTCTGCAAATCACAGCAATCTAAGGCATGACTTGAAGTTAAATGAAGTACTTGAAGGGGTCACAGTATGAAGAATCAAATTTTACTTGATCGTTTGAGATAATAGTTTGATGTAGAGGAGACGGTGGCTAGCTGTCACATTGTGAAGTTGTCATGTTGGCTATATATCAGGAAAGATAAGATTTGCAGTCAAATGTCCAGTTGCGCAAATGTGTGTTTTCTCTAGCAGGGGTTTTGTATGTTGTATGTATGTATGTAAAAAAAAATGGCATGTGTTTGAAATGTTATAACTATATACAATTTATCAATAACAAAATTTGTTGGTCTAAACAATGTTTTTTATATTTTTGTACATTAGAATTTTTAGTTCCCTTTCGTGGAACTCGAGCTGCGTGTGATCGCTATGGGACGCCGTCCGAGTGTCACGTGGTCTGAAGCCCTTATACAATCATGCCAATTTATTGGCTGATGGCACTTAAGCAACGCCCCCTAGGGAGCTATGTCATGGGCTCCATAAAGGTGCTTGCTTTCGTGTCGGGTCAGATTTTCTGTTCTTCAGTGCACAATCTCATCAGTGCACATTTCTCCCTTTTGAGTGGCAACTCAGGATGGATTTTAAGAAGTGCTTACCTGCTGCTTGCAGTGTCATGATAGGTTTAATTGCTCGGCCTAGAGACACTGCAGTTTTGGCACCTGAACAGCATGTCGTGCTCAGCAGTCCGAGTAGATGACAAACATAATGAATTATGATTGGACACCGCTGATTATGAATTAAGAAGTGTAAGCCACAGAGGGAATATTCTTTTATTAAATATCTTACACTGAAAAGTAGGTGCAATCATGTGATACAGCCTCAGACCCTGTTGGATATTGGTATGAATTTGTTGCTGCATTACATGAGTGGTATGTCTTCAAAGCTTATAATGCCTGTCATGTATGAGTGACCGTAGATGATACAAATCAATTTATGCAAATCGAATGTACCAACCCTAACCCTAACTAAAATGACAGACAAGAGAATGCTGACTGTGCTGCTGGTTGTGGGGCAGTCGCCAAAAGCAAGCCAAGCATGCCATCTAATGTTCATATGTCGCGCTACTGGCAAGAGCCATGCATTAATTACTCTGTCTGCCCATCTAGCAGCTTGGCAGCTTGCAGGGTGTTTCGAACTGGGTACTTCGAATGATAGGGCATGGTTATGTCATTCAATTCAGGCAGGCTACGCCAGTATTTAATGGGGTTGTTTCAGGACAGCCATGTCCTCATCTGGTCAGACAACAGGATGGTGGTGTCCTACATCAATCACCAGGGAGGGTTGTGCTCTCATGCCATGCTAAGGCTGGCACATCGCATTCTTCTGTGGGCACGAGACAATGTACTGTCTCTACGAGCTTGGGGCGGATCTTCTGTCCAGACTGGGTCTGATGCCTGGAGAATGGACATTACATCCTCAGATTATGGAACAAATCTGAAGGAGGTTCGGCAGAGCGGAAGTGGACCTGTTCGCTTTGAGCGAGACGTCGCACTGTCCCCTCTGGTTTTCTCTCTCATCCCCGGCACCACTTGGCATCAATGCACTGGCACATCAGTGGCCAAGAGCACGTCTTTACGCGTTTCCACAGATCAGTCTAATGCACGCAGTTCTGCAGAGGGTTCAGGAGGAACAGGGTGCCGCTTACGAAGCTCGCAGTTTACCTTCACCTTCAGGTATTCGAGCACATTCTACGAGGAGCAGGCATCATGGGCTTTGGCTAGAGGTGTGTCCTTGGAGGACATTTGTATGGTGGCAGGGTGGTCCTCTCCACATACATTTGTTAGATTTTATAATCTAGACTAGGGATTGACTCCTGCTTCCCAGGTTCTCTCTGTTGGAACAGGAGTGAATTCATGATTCCTTTTATTCAGATGCTTTAGCTTGCCTGTGCGTCGCTGTATGCTTGCCACACGGGCTTAGACAGTTGGCAGCTACTGTTCGCATGGCGTGAATGTATTCATTCCCATAGTGATCATACGCAGCTCGAGTTCCACAAAAGGGAACGTCTCAGTTACGTATGTAACCTTGGTTCCCTGAGGGGACGAGATGTTGCGTAGCTGGCCATACTCTCTAGCAGCTGCATAGGCTAGTGCCTTTTGCAGAAAACCTCACTCGATGGTGTGAAAGCGAGCACCTTTATGGAGCCCATGATGTAGCTCCCTAGGGGCTGTCACTAAAGCACCATCAGCCAATAAATTGTCATGATTGTATAAGGGCTTCAAACCACATGACACTTGGATGCACAGCATCTCGTTCCCCTCAGGGAACCAAGGTTACGTACGTAACCGAGCCGTTTTGTTGTTTCATTAATCATTGTGTGCCTCATCATTGTTTTACTTTTCAATAATATAGGCTATTTAATGCAGGCATTAGTTTGAAGGAGGTTTGCTATGTTCACATTTAAGCTACACCACTGGTTTCAATGCAGGTTCCATTGTGACACCATACCTCTTATACTGAAAGGTCAACATGTGTTCAATGAACTGTATCTTTTTCCTAGGCAACAACAGTGAAAATATTCATAGCTTTTTTGTAGCCAAGACTTTAACGTATCCACCTAATTTTTAACTAAGGGTTAATAATAACTAGTGTGTGGCCATTATCATCCTTGAATGTTGACTGCTTCTGGTATAAGCCACCTCCAGCTATTTCAGCTATACAAAAATACCAAATTTATGTTGCTTTATATTGCAGGCTGGCAATACATGTCAAAACATTATCATCGTTCATTATTATTTCCATAAACTCATTGGTTTGGAGCACATATAGTTTTACCGTTTATCACATTTTGCTGTCATATCATCACACACTGATGCACAGGCAGAATGAATGAGAGATCAGGTGCTGAAACGGACAGTAAGGTCCGTCGTCACAGCTACCACAAACTTTACACACAATCAGGAGAGAGAGTGAGAAAAACAGAGGCAGAAAGTAGCTAGGAAAAAAGCAGCTTGAATCAGTATGCACTTTTAATGCATCTTCAACTTTCATTGCACCAAAACTGCATCTTGTTTTATCTTGGAAAAATAATAAACACATTATTCTCTCCTTTTTGTCTAAAAACATGCTCTTTTTCTATAAGGCGTATAGTAAATAGACACAGATATTGCATTCTGCATGGCTTATGAAATAAATAAAGCCATCATCGGAGGTTATGCAGCTACAGTACATATGAATGGAGGTTTACATGGAGACAAGAAACACTGCATCGTCATGCTCTCAGTAAAGTAAGTGGCAGATTTTATTATCGTCTCTTCAATACAACACATAGCAACAAGTGAATTATCTACTTACTCTTTTACTATAAATGCTGACGTTAGAAAATTATCCAACATTAGGATATTATTCTGCTGTACATCCTGTGGTTGTGTGATAGTTTATAAGCCCATATCACTAAATTCTGGTAATATTATCCTTTAGTTATTTACACTGCCGTCAATGACAGCAGACCTTTGCCACACTTGCCAGAATTGCAAACAATTTCTTACTTCCACATTGCAAAATAAGGTGGAAATGGCAATTGACATAAACCTATCTTGAGAAATATTCAACATGGTCTCCCCTATTATGATGACATACTGTAACTTTTAGAGCTCAAAACATCCTCCACACTCTAAAAATAGCATTTATCTAAACTTTCTATTGAAATTCGGCACTTAGAAAATTGGCCTGCCCAATTTCAGTGAGGTACTGAGGAGAAAGCAGGACAAAACTATTATTGTTCCTAAACACCAGAATAACTCATTTTAACAGAAAAATGTGGATAAATCTGTTAAACCTTGTCATGTTTTTGGTAGTGTGTAGCACCTGCCACTCTGCACATAAGCAAAATAAGTTCAGAGATTTTTGAAAAAAGTTGGTGGAAAAAATTACAATTTTTCATTTTTTCATATTTTGTTTTACTAATGTTATAAGTGGACCTCAAAGGAGAAATTTTTTTATATATATATGACCTCTTGAATTGGGTGCTTTTTTAGCCACCATAATGGTACTTCCAGCCAGTGCCATAGCCAGGAACAAGGCTTTAGGTAGCTCTAAAGTTTGCCAGAACTGAAGCAAATTACACTGCCTGGCCAAAAAATAAATAAAAAAAGTTGTTATTTGCATTTAAGGCAGTGTTATTATCTAGGGTTGCTTCAATTGGTCAGGTCTAGGCTCAGCAAGATTATGCGGCAATAAATTGAAGTCAGCTGACTACCTGAATGTACTGAATGACCAGGTTATCCAATCAGGTTATCCCGGCACGGCATATTCCAAGACAACAATGCCAAGATTCATCGGGCTCAAATTGTGAAAGAGTGGTTCAGGGAGCATGAGGAATCATTTTCACATATGAATTGGCCACCACAGAGTCCTGACATTAACCCAAATGAAAGTCTTTAGGTTATGCTGGAAAAGACTTTATGGAGTGGTTCGACTCTTCCGTCATCAATACAAGATCTCAGCCAAATATTAATGCAACTCTAGACGGAAATAAATGTTGTGACGAATGCACGCCGTAATCAAAGCTAAAGGTGGTCCAACAAAATATTAGTGTATGCAACTGTTTTTATTTATTTTATTTTTTTTTTGGCCAGGCAATGTACTTTGACATCAGTTAACAACCATTGGATTCATGTATTTTTAGCCCTACATTTTTTTAGCCCTGTGTTACGTTACAATGACTTGTTAATGGCAATTTAATCAATGAAGCAGGTAGGCCTGTTAATGTATCCAAATATTGGGCATATAGGGTTAATCACAAACTCTGAAATCTATGGTGATTTTATTTATTTATTTATTTATTTATTTTGGAACAATTCATAATCATTTCTCAAAATATGCTGTAGACACAAATGTAAATGGAGGGCAATTTGCACTATAAGCCAAAAGAATACATCAGGTTTTACATTTACTGGTTTAAATTTCAAGTTGGATAAGAAATAAATGCCTAATGCATTGTGTGGAACAGAAGAACGAACAGTCAGGAGGCAGAAGGTTCAAAGTCTTTACTGAATATCTTTCATTCAAATAGCACAATTAGCTTACTTAACTCAAAAGGACACATGCAATTCTGAATAATGACAGAAAACTGAAGTGAAGGCATGAACTTTCTCAATTTAAAGCACTGTCTATTTTCCTCATGTCCTATTTTCATGTCTTCCGCATGTGTTGCGAGAGCATGCATGTAACCTGAGACAGCCTCTGTAAAGCATTGGGGATTTTTATAGTAATAAAAAGCCATTAGTAAATTCTGTAATCAATGTATCAAATTGTCATTATCAGATTGATGCATTTTACTCTCTTATAAAAAAATAAAACAATACTCTTTTAATTTGGGGGTGCAAACTTTTTATTGGTTTTTGGGTGGCATTTGAGTGGCTACAGTATACGACTGCTTCCAGAACAACAAAACCTTGGAGAGAGGGATGAGAGTTACAATAGGCAGGGTAATTAAATGTTCAGATTCTGATGACCAAATCATAAATAATTGTAGAACATTTCCAAAGACCAAAGAGAAAATTTCTGCCTCACTTGGCATGAAAACAACTCTTCTTCTCTATTTTTTTCCACCTCCTCCCAACCTCACCTTTTATTCTCTCTCTCTCTCTCTCTCTCTCTCTCTCTCTCTATCTATCTCTTTAACAATCTCTTAGACATTATCGACAGCAGGTTTTGGGGGGTTAGTGATTATCTGAGCTGATCTTGAACAGTAGAGAAAAAGTGCAAATATCTGCTTCAATTACCCAGGAAGAAAACAAAAAAGATACACTGGCGGCCAAAAGTTTGGAATAATGTACAGATTTTGCTCTTATGGAAAGAAATTGGTACTTTTCACCAAAGTGGTATTGAACTGATCACAATGTATTGATAGTCAGGACATTAATAACGTGAAAAATTACTATTACAATTAAAAAAAAAAAAAAAAAAAAAAAAGAATTCAATGATTTCAATGAAGCTGTCAGCTGAGGAAATGTGAGGGGAGATCAGCAGTTACAGAAATACTCAAACCAGCCTGTCTGGCACCAACAATCATCCATGCGATTACCTAATCAGCCAATCGTGTGGCAACAGTGCAGTGCGTAAAATCATGCAGATACGGGTCAGGAGCTTCAGTTAATGTTCATATCAACCATCAGAATTGGGAAAATGTGATCTTAGTGGTTTGGACCGTGGCATGATTGTTGGTGCCAGGTGGACTGGTTTGAGTTTTGCTGTAACTGCTGATCTACTGGGGTGGGGGACCTACACAATATTAGGCAGGTGGTTTTAATGTTGTGGTTGATTAGTGTATATGCAGCTTATTACAAAAGACTGATCGAGGACCGAGCACACATTAGAATTTGAGGATCTGCAATGAAGGCAACAGGACATTATACAATACTGTAGAGCCTTAACTTATTTCAGATTGTTCTCTCCACTCAGCAGAAGACTCACTTCAGGGTTTTTATGTCACCATTGATGGTTAGGTAGATGGTATTAAGGAAGATGATGCGAGTGTGAGTGACACTGTCAAAGGACAACCCAGTTTATTTGACCTCAATCATGACAAAAATGACAACATGTGAAGATAAATGAAAGATTGAGGTAAAAAGTGACTTTCTCAGTTGTTTCCAAGTCTTCAGTGAATGGTTAGATATGATATCAGAGTTGACCTGTCATAAAAATTACCTGTACAGTTTATTTTTATTTAGGCCTTTGTGTTAATGTTCATTTTCAGATGGCTTACTATAGTTGTGACAAAGGTAATACAGGACTTTAATAGCTTTAGAATAACATACTGTAGTCTGTGCATGCATTCTCCATCCATGGGTACACCAAGGTTTGTCAAATTAAAACAGTTCAGTTTGCATAAGGGAACTTTAAGTCCATTCCGGCCCTCAATTTAAAATGAGTTTTACACCCCTGCTCTACGTTACCTACCATTATTAATTGCGTAGTTTGTTTCTCTTTTCGTCCCGTGTTTCTGCCTTTCCCATCCCCTACCCCAGTGATGCTTAATAAGTGTGATCTATTGAAGAAAGTTTATTTTAATATAGGGAGATCTAGGCTAATTTTTACACTGGGAAGTTACCACAAAGGCTATATTTATGTAACTATAAGGTTTTGAGTTAAATGTCTACTTACACAAATGTGTGTTTTCCCTAGCATTTGTTTTGTATGCTGGTTTCAAACACCTAGATTAAAATCCTCTTAAATTAGATTTTTTTTTTTTTTTTTTTTTTGTGAATTCAGGGATGTTTACATGAAACATATGCCACTGGTTTAAGGTCAGGTTCCATTCTGAAAATGTACCCCTTTTATTGTAGACAAATGTCCTCACCCTCTTGCCACCCCATAAATAATTTTCGAGATCCACCCCTAATTTTAGTTGTTGTATGAGGTATGTACAGCTTTGATTCCATTCATACACATTTTCTTGAAAATCTTCCTGGATTTTGACCTTTATTTAAGAAGAAAAAGCTATTCATACATACTCATCCTAGGATATGGTAAATGTGTAGAAACATCGTTTGCACCACAGGATGCACCTGGCTCAATAAAATGACCTCACATTCCTTGGACGTTCATCTACAATGGAGAGCTATATTCCAACCAAATCACTCCTGTTCGATAGCTATCCATGCTACTGTGGATTTCCCACTATGTTTCGCAGTTAACAGAAGATGTAGACTGCAGCCATTCTTTGGCTTTCTTCAAACATAAACCCTTCATGGTGAATAAAAGTTAATTAAATGAAACATCAGATCATACCTGTGTGTTGTTGCAAGCAATTTTCGAATGGCAGCCATGCCATAAATTCTTGCTCCATGACATATACAACATGCCATTTACAACAAGTTTTGTTGAAATTTGGATCACAGAGAAGCTGATTAAAAAAAATTGGCAAGCATTTGAAAACATTTTGAGGATGTCACTCTGTTTAAATTAACGTCTGTCCTGTAAGATGCGTTCATTTGTGTCAGTGATCCTCAACTTGTCAGAATTCCCCGTCTCTTAGGCTGTGTGTGTGTGTGTGTTGGTTTTTGTGGTTTACAAGGAATTTATTTTAGGTTACACACTAGTACTTATGAGGGTATTATGCTATAAATGTGGTTTATGAGGACCAGGGCATAGCAGTTATTTTAAAAGGTGGGGGGGTGGGGGTGGCAGCTGTCAGTAGGTGGCTCACACAGACCCTGTAACGAATGCAGGAGGAATTCAAGAGAGCAGGATCTAAGTTCAGCTTTGATTTAATGAGAAAATGAGTCCAGATAAAAACTTGGAAAATACAGGAACAAAACAAAACTAAAACTTGGGAACTGAACAAACAACCTCCTCTTCCACTTCCGGACGGCCGTGAGCACAGCTATGGGAGACTCGGTAGGCGGAGCCATGGGAGGCTCGAAGGGCGGAGCCATGGGAAGCTCGAAGGGCAGAGCCATGGTGCCCCCCCGCCCCGAAAATTCCATTAGGGCTGAAACAGGCGTGAACGCTATCTCTGGGATGGACGCGGCCGACAATGCTGGCTGTGGGACGGACGCGGCCGGCAACGCTGGCTCTGGGACAGATGAAGCTTTAAGAACAGGCTCATGGCCGTGGCAGGCATGGGCATTGGCTCATTGGCCGTGGCAGGTGTGGGCATTGGCTCGTTGACCGAGGCAGGTGTGGGCATTGGCTCGTTGGCCGTGGGCGGTGGTAGCAGCACGGGGTTCCAGCCATAACCTACAGTGTAAGGGGAGAATGTGAACCTCAAAGCAAGGTCAATGAACTCTACTAAAGAGAGTTCACACCTGCCTCTAGGCATGCAGGACTTCACCAGCTCATTGAGTCCAAGGCGATAGATGTCCTTAAAACAAAGATCTCCCCAATCAAAATCCTGGGCGAGACTGCAGAAAAGCTCTGTATACTGCTCTACGGTTAGGTCTGTCATGGGAAGATTCATTCCGTCGGTTTGTTTCTGTGTGTCTCCCTCATGTTGTTGCAGGTGCGGGGTTAATCACGTGGCAGCATTGCCCAGCATTACCAGCCGCTGCTTGATTAGCTCAGCACCTGCACACTATCTTCTCTTTCCCTTATAAGCAGCCCTTTTGTGTGAGTTCAGTATCGGATCGTTCTCGTGTTATGTGCCATGTTTACTCATGTTTCTCACACCTTTCTCTTGTTTTCTCTAGTTTGGATATTTTTGCCTTTTTCCTGTGCTCCAGCCATTTCCATCTCCTCCATTCACCAGATCACTCACCTGTGTTTCTCTCTGCTCCAGTCGCTGCCATTACACACACTGGAATATTACCTCTACTCTCTCCCCACTGCAGTCCTTCACTATCATCTTCTCCCACCTGTTGCAACTTGACTTGTGGGTTGGGGGTTGGGGGGGGGGATGGGGGTGTGGCTACATGGCATGACATGGAAACATGGTATGGCAGGATCCTGACTTGGCCATTGTAGGCGTGGATGACTTATTGGTCGTGGCAGGCGTGACCGCTGGCTCATAAAGCAGAGGCGGGCCTGGACCAGCTTGCTTGTGACATGGCATGGAGCAGTCTGGGGCTTGGCTGAGACATGGCATGAAGCAGACTGAGGCGTTATTGTGACAGGCGGAGGAGCTGCTGTGACATGGCATGGCGCAGGCGGAGGAGCTGCTGTGACATGGCATGGCGCAGGCGGAGGAGCTGCTGTGACATGGCATGGCGCAGGCGGAGGAGCTGCTGTGACATGGCATGGCCATGAGAGGCTCAAGGGGCAAAGCCGTGGAAGGCTGAGCCATGAGAGGCTCAAGGGGCAAAGCCGTGGATGACTGGAAAACGACCTCCGTGCTCGTGATTACAGGCAGAGACTGGGGAAAAGATGTCCTTTTCCGGACAGCTGGGAGCGTGGTTACGGGGACGGTTGAGGCTACAGGCATTTGCTGTGGGACAGTCGAGGCTATAGGCATTGGCTCTGGGACGGTCGAGGCTACAGGCATTGGCTCTGGCTCGTTAACCGTGGCAGGCATGGGCGCTGGCTCGTTAACTGTCTCCCCTACAGTGAATAGTGAATCACTTATCAGTAGGGCAAGGTCGACATACTGAGTAATGCTGTTGGTACACCGACCGTTAGGCATCAGGGAGGAAACCAGCTCATTTAGCCCAAAACGGAAACAGTCCATGAGGGCCACCTCATTAAAATCCACCCTGCAGGCCAGAGCGCAGAATTCCTCTACATAATCCTCCAGGGGACTATTCCCCTGGCGAAGACAAAGAAACCGAACTGCTGGTTTCATCTTGTGTCGGTCAGGTATTCTGTAACGAAGATCAGCAGGCAATAGCAGGCAGATGAAGACGATGATGAAGTGAGAAACCCAAGTGCAGTTTATTTCCAATCGTGATAACCAGAAACCCTAACTATAACCGTGAACAACTTGACCTGATTTGACATGGAAACAACGTTATATTAACAATACCTGACAAACAACAATGGCAAATATGAGGGCTTAAATACAAGGACATGGGTAACAGATAAACAAGACAACCAATCACAAGACTAAACTATAAACAAGATAAAAAGACTCAATTAAATTTAACCAATGAAAAGACAAGACTAAAAACAAAATAATCAAACAATGAACCAATGAAAACAAGACACATGAACAGGGGAAACACATGACAAGATCACACGAGGGAACAGGAATTCACATGACATGACACCACATGACCTGAACAGGAACTAAACTAAAATAAAAGGCATGAAAACAAGAACAAAACACATAAATGTGACAATTATTCATTTAGATCAACATCAATGCAGAGAAAAAACATGGACAAATGAGCATTGCTGAAAGCAACTTTGTAGAAATGAACGGAGCTGCACTGATTAGACTGTCTGACTGACAGCCTATTATGTAAGGGTTGTTTCGACTCATGAAACTCACCTGTGATTGGCTGGATGGTCACTCAATCAGCCCAAAGTAACAAAACACAAAGAATACTGTATACAAATCCACCACTTGGACTCGATATGGACTTAGCTTGAAAAAGGGATAGAATATATAGTTGTACAGTATAAAAATCATTATGTCTATGGAGAGTCCTCATGATGATAGGACAGCCAACATGTGTGTGTGTCTCTCTCTCTCTCTCTCTCTCTCTCTCTCTCTCTCTCTCTCTCTCTCTCTCTCTCTCTCTCTCAGGTTCCAGTTTTCCCGCCTCTAGAGATCACATGGAGAGTTTTCCCACTCCTGAAATTAACATGACTATCTTCAGCCTATCAGTGTCTTTCCCTGATTATTTGCCTCACCTGCCCCTCATTTGTTCATTGTCTCCCCTGTGTATTTAAGCGCTCAGTGTCTAGTCTTTCTTTGCTAGATTGTCTTGTGCTTTTGCACAACTTGCTAGTGAATAGCTTTGTCTTCAGGTAGTTCAGCGTTTATGTATATTTTTTTTTTTTAAGTTTATTGGTTTTCCCCTTATTTTTCTGTGGAGTTTTATCTTGTCTGGACTTTTCCTATTTTTGCCTCTTTCTGGAGTGCTTGGCTGAGTTTAGTTACTATATTCATTTTCTGAATTATTTTTAAAAAGTCCTTTTACTCTAATCATCTCCGTTGTTGTTTGCATTTGAGTCCAAGCCAAACCCTTGACAACTTGCAATCAGAAAAATTATTAGGGGGTGTGCAAAAGCAAGCATACCTAACTCTTAAACTGCAGCACATAAATCATCGCTACCAACATGAATTATACCTAAAATAACGCAACTAGTGGTGAGGTAAGATGTTTATTATCATTGTTGGGTAAGTTACTAAAAAAAAAATGGAATATGCTACAAATTACTAAATGCATCTTTAAAAATTTTATTAAAATTACGGATTAGTTTTAGGGAAAATAATCACAGTACTAGTTTATTTTCTTAATTTACACTAAAGTTCAAAATTTTATACACATGTTTTCATCACAAAACCACTCGCACCAACGATTGTCTCTTTGGAGCGTGCACGCGCCAACTGGGATTCCTTTGCTATCGTGGCGCAGCCCACAAAACTACTCTGATCCATTTGAGTTCTAATGAGAATTTTCTAGTTCATTTTGGATATCTCCCTGATCAAACACACCTGATTCAACTCATCAGTTCATTAGTGGAGACTCCAAGACCTGAATTGGGTGTGTCATTTTGTATATAGGGAGATATACAAAATGTGAAGTGTTGGGTGGCCTCCAGGAACAGGGTTGGGAACCACTGTTCTAATTTAAAGCACTGTGGAGGATGTCAAACAGACAGCCTGATATCAAAAACGGCACTGATGAGAAAAAGAGACAACACTGTGCCATGCACCAAAATAAGGGTTTTTCACATTACACACCATCACCCTTACTAAAATGTATAACGATTATACAGTAGTAACAATCAAATTTATTTTGACCAAAAAAGTTTAGGTGGACTCTCTTAGACCTTATTTTTATTTTTTTATTGTGGTGGTTGTAGTTAAAGATACTAAATGTGTTTAGACTATTTTTATTTAGAAAGACATTGACATAACTACAGCAATGAGGAGCCATCCAGGGTCTTACCTGTGCTTTTATATGGCACTGTATATACAAGGGTAAGTTCGTAAAGGGCTTTCAAGTCTATAAGTATATAAATAATATTGGTCACATTGGGTGTGGGCTGTTTTGTCTGGGGCCGGTAAGTACCTAGCAACCACCCAAAACACCTTAACAACTGTATAGCCTCACAACATCCTAGCATTGTTGCAGCAAGTTTTGCATTTTTTTAATTATTTTATTTTTTTTGCACACACTTATTTATTTTATTTATTTATTTATTTATTTTGACTGATGCACCTGTAACTTTACCGCTCTCAGACTCCTTGGCCTCTGTTGCTTCATGTTGTTTTGAAAATGTGTATGCCAAGGTGTTAATTGTCACACCAATGTTGTCGCTTACATACACTGCTAGCTGGCATTCATTGTGGCTGAGCTTTGCAGCTATATTAGGGTGATCAGATTCCTGATCAGTGTGAAGTAGAGGGTGCATCCATATCTGTAAATGTTGTCACCTTGTACTTTTCACTGGCAGCAATATTTCTCAGTGTGTGCTTGTCTTTCAAGAGTTTATCATAAAATGCGAGTAGTCCAGTCCAAAAGTAAGACGTACGAAAAGCATTGCCTTCATGACTGTTACACTGAGTCGAGATTTATCCGGTGTCTATGTTGCGTTCATTAATGAGAACACACGCTCCACAGATGCAGATATCCCAGGCAGGCATAAAACAAACTCCACGACCTTGACTAAGTCTCCGAAGTTGATGGTCTTGCTTTCCATATCACGAAAAACATCTGTCCATCTCTCAGACACCGCCGTCTTGTTCATGTTCCACTCAGTGATGTAACGAGTGACAATGTTTTTCGCTCAAGCCCACTCATCAAAGAGCGTGGTTTCATCAATCAGACTGAGAGCGGGAATTCTGGATAGAACTGTCCGAGGCTGCTCTGAATGTCTTTTCACTCTGGGATGTCTCTCGGTAGGGCCCACACAAGTTTATCTGTGTTCTCCAATGAGCGGCTCCAATTTTGGAGGTAATCCACCAATGCTAAATAAAAGTTTCTCACTGCACAAAAGAAATCATCCACTCGCATGTCACCAGCTTCAACCAGGGCATCCAACTGCTTTTTAATGTCAGAGGGTATAATGATTATTCCAGCCTAGCCTGCAAGACTTTTCTCAGGTCATGAATGTGCAAAGCTATGGCCATGCACAACAGAATGATAAGTAAAAAGTCCTTCACTTGTGTGCACCTTGTCAGATTCAGAACTTTGCTTCACAAAAAATCGCTAACACTTGGTGTGCATCCACATTTTAGGAGCATCCACATGCTTTTTTGTATGAACATGCTGCGTGATGTCGGTGCGGCCTCCATGGGCGATGGAAATTCGAGATCCACAAATATCACACCTCACTTTACTAGGCTCTGTCTGTGACTCCTTTTTTAAATTTGAACTCTTTTTGAAGATCCTCATTAATTGTACAAGCGTGACATTTTTCCAGCCGCAGTTTCATCTGTGTGCTCTTTCAAACTGACTCTTCAATCAGTTTACTAACTGGACGTCTATTGATAGGGGATTGTGATTGGATAGTTGGTTTTACAATCCATATCCTTGGCTACCTTTGATTAGAATACTCATGTGACTGAGAAATCCGCATAGGCGATAGAGAAATTCTAGAAGAAGGGAAATACGGGACAAAACATGATTTTTAAATATAAATGCTTAAATACGGGACTCTCCCGGGAAAAAGGGGACGTCTGGCCACCCTAAGATATATTTATAATTGTGATTTAGTTACTACAGTGTTAAACATTTATTCCATGTGTTTTTTTTTTTTTTTTTTTTTTGTCTAACCCCTGTATGCTGACTGAATATTAACAATGGTGACTGTTAATTGGTTTATACTGCCAGGAGAAAACAGTTACTGTACCTTAAAGAGTGACGGTAGCCTAATGATGGTGGTATGATAACTAATCTAGGCTTCAGACAAAAAGGTTATAGGCTCAGTCCCAAATTGGTGCAGACCAGGCACTAAAGTTAATGACATCACATTATTTCTCCATCACTACTGTGCCCTTCAGCACTCACTTAACCCCAGGTTACTCTCAGGACTGACTGTCCTTGCAGTCAGTGTACTGGATTAAACTGGATTAAAATAATCTGCTAAAATGACAACTACCTGAAAAGATTTTAAAAACATGTTAGAAGAAAACCAATTATGAAATCTGAAATCAAATTAAATCTAGACTGATCATACAAGATCTTAGTTAGTGGTGCTTGCTAAGACAAGACAAAGATCACAATTACTATTTTTTACTATTACTACAGTTGCACAGGATTTGTGTATCTTTTGTATATAGTATATCACCTTAAAAGTTCAAGCCATTTGAGAATATTATTGAAAATCCATGGACTGTTCCAGTTCAGTAACAGTTCCCACAGTGGAAGATCACATGATGTTAAGAATATGGATACTGTGATGTAATGTCATAATTTTAAGTCTCTTTGCTGAAAAAATAAGATCACAATTACTATGCTCATATTTGGGGTAAAGGATTTGAATACACCTCTAACCTAAGTATTTAACTTCGCCATTTATCTTTTCCGGTACCGTTTGTGCTACAGACATAAATTATACCTCAAATCATGCAAACTGATGAGGAGAGGTGTGCTATTACTTTTCTAAGTGATCAGACTTGCCATTTTCACCAAGTAGACGATAAAATGAGTTAATTCTATAGACTTACTTTGAAAAAGGGACCCGAGACACATCTTGGGACCAGAATATCATAGAGACTTAGGGGTGGGCTTGGGCCAGTGAGAAACCACCTAGCAACTGATAAGAACACTCTAGAAATACCCTAGAAACCACCTAGTAATGCCCTATCAACCAGCTAAAACACCAGAGCAACTACCCAACACAATAAAAAACTACTCCAAACATATTAGCAACTGCATAGTGATGCTCTGGCAGCCACCTACAACATCCTAGCATCATGTTGGTGACTTTTGCAAGGGCAAGCCTTTGTACTTGTGCGGCAGTAAACAAACAGATATAAAACGCAGAATGTCTATAGCCTCAGAATGCTCTAGTAATCAGCTTTGATTTCAACAAAGTTTGCAAACATTAGCTGCTCCTTTTTTCTTTATGTATGTTTCCCATATCTATTTATCCTTTCAGAAGCATGATAAAGACAGAGGAAAAATAAAACAGCAAATTATTGTTTAGGAAAGTCACTGACTATGCAGCTGCAAGTCTTCTATTATCCTTGAAAAAAATATATGCTGTGCACCTACATCCAAACACCATTATGGGAGAATTATGCACGATAATTATGCAAATTGTTATTTAATGAGTTTAACGGTATAGCGTAACATCTCACAGATCACAGACACAGATCCATCTTTCATATACAGGTTGTTGAGAAGTTGGCGTGATTGAAAAATACTCTGTCGGGGCTAATGGCAGTAATATATTGCTGCGCTTCTCCCCAAAAGCCCACAAGAACATTTTGTGAAAACAAATCTTATTGGACAGCTCAGCTACATAAATTCAGATATTTATAGAGGTACAAATGTGGGCATTAAAACATTTGAAAAATCTTGCATTTAAGCACCTCAGCTTGTAAAAGGGTCTGGATTCTGAATTTCAGTAATTGGTTAGGCGAATACTTTGAAGACACTCAGCAAAATGTGGTAAATTCATCATGCATATTTATTATTCAGGTGGATGGAAGTAACACTGGCTCTCTTCATGGGTATCTTTTGAACATCGACTAACTTAGTGCTAAATAGAGGAAAATTGTATTTCTTAAAGGTTGGTCTTTCATTGCTCAAGAGACTTCATAATCGAAGTTGAAAACCCAACCTTGTAAGAAAATACACAGAAAAGTTTGCTTTTGTTCTGCATTCTTCTCCATAGTGCTCTTAAAAAGTGATAATGTGAAGCGTAACTGGATCATGCACATATCCTGATTGTGTTTGGGTCTTTATACAGATGTGTGTCAGCGTTCTCAACCCCGAACATCATCAAATCAGTTTGTTTCGTTTACTAATGATTATCTACACAAGTATCTGGCTCCTGCACAAATTCACCATATGTGCAGGACAAGCATAGGCTAATTTCCCCCCCATTGAACTGTCTTTTATGTAAAAAGACAGTTCTATATTAGATTGCCATTGTTTTTTTTATTTCAGATTAATATTGTGAAAGATACAGACTTTAGCAAATCTAAATCTTCACTCCTCAGTTTTCATAAACAATAACCCTACATTGTATGTTTTTATTTTCAAAGTAAAGTTCATCAAAACCTATTTGTTATACGAGGGTGTGAGGTCATGTTGTTCTTCAGCAATGCAGATCTTAAGAAGGAATTCATGGCCAGACATTACAATTTTAAGTAAATACCCCTGACTGTTTTACTGTAAATAAATGTGTGTTATTAACAGGGTTTTGTAACAATGAAAGTGTTACGTAAGATAAATATGGAAAAAAGTTTGGCCCCCATTTAATCTGTAGAATCTGGCCACTGCAAGAAAGTAGTTGAAGAGCCCTGATGTACAGTATAAAGCCCCAAATTTATTTATTTATTTTTATGTATGTTGTGAACAAAAGCAGTCTCAGAAAATCTTTAATTTACCCCCCAAAAAATAAAAAATAGAGTTAAATACTAACAAGGAGTGTACCTGTGCTTTTTTGCCCCACTTCCAGCACTAGAGGTTGGCATGTTGTTTCCATGAGTTCTGGTACCCTAATATCAGCCACATTATCCTGACATCAGAGGCATCACCTTTCAGACATTTTTGCATCAGCTCCAGTGTGTTTACTCCAGTGTGAGACCCAGGTTTGGGTACCACGTTGAAGCCAGGAAGTAATCAAGTTTGCATCAGTGATGTGCGTGATTCGGATGTTGTATTTTTCTCTCTAACATTACATTCTTACTCCACTGATGGTTATGATTAGGTTTGGGGTTTGGGTTGTGGGGTGCAGTTAATAAAATGTGCATTTCTCTTCACTGTATTACTGCCTGTACAGCTGAAAACCACTCACTTTTGGTGCCCCTCTGTGGACTTTACCCACATAATGGAGCTCACAGATGCACATACGCCCAACAACACTTACCGCTTTGGCCACTGGGGGCAGCCTACTGTTTCTGATTTCACTGTAAGATCAGTTTGTTTTGTAACAATACTGAGATCTCTTCTGAAACTCCAGAGGAAACGTGAGATTACTGGGGTCTTTGTCTCTGATAAGTAGGACACCTATGGTGCAGATTACTGAATCAGTTAAACAGTTGCACAGGTTTTGTGTATCTTTTGTATATAGTATAGCACCTTAAAAGTTCAAGCCATTTGAGAATGTTTATTGAAAATCCATGGACTGTTTAACTAGTGTGTTGTCACACATACATTATGAGTGGTGCTTACACTATTGAGTTAACATTTCCAACAGTGGAAGCCCACATGATGTCAAGAGTATGGATACTGTGATGTAATGTCATAATTTTAAGTCTCTTTGCTGAAAAAATAAAAATCTTGTGAAACCCTTGCAGGTGAAACAGAAAAACCTTTCTCTGTACTGAGAAATGGGGAGATCTTAACAGCTAACTTGATAAAGACATGTTTGAAATCCAGGGCTAATGAGAAATGACCAGTGCTGCCACTGCATTTTTGTGTTTAACCCTACTTTAAGCAACTCTGTCCTAAAATAACTCAATGAAAATGACTAGGTTATGTATAACCTCTTTCAATGTGCTTGAAAGTGAACTAGGTTGCTCATTGTCATGGGAGAAATAACACTATGTAACACAATTTTTGTTCCTGGTAGTAAGTGTTATTTCCTAATTGCTTATGCCTCAAAAGTATAGAAAATGGCTATTATTCCCCACAAACTTTGCTTTTGTGACCAGGACAGTGATATTTTGAAATTTACCTATTTTCAATGAGAAAACAGGCAAATTTGTGTCTTTTCATTAACATAAAGTCAGAAAAAAACAACATATTGTAACGATGTTGGCTGCTGACAATGATGGCAATGATGAAGATGACATGAAGATGATGAAGAACCCAAGTGCAGTTTATTTACAAAAGTGAATGCCCTAACTATACACGTGAACTAAACAAACATAAACTTGACATAAACCTGACTTGATATAAACTTGGCTTGACATAAACGTGGCCTGACAACTTTCATTCAATACTTGACCCCTGGACAATGAAAACATGAGGGCTTAAATACAAGACATGGGAGAACATAAACCAATGAACAAACAGAACTGATAACAAGATAATTAAACAATAAACCAATGAAAACATGACACATGAACATGGAGGGAAAACAAGACATCACATGACTAGGGAACAGGAACTAAACTTTTCAAAATAAAAGACATGAATCAACAAAATACACCTGACACATATGAATCCAAATTAACATGTATTTATACTAAAGTAATACAAAAATGACTACAAAAGATTTAGAAGTGAGTAGTTTTTCAAGATTTACGATTATACTGTAAATCACTTTCACGAAGCAGCCCCCAAATGTACTCATCATACTTCAAGACATCCAGCAAGGTCTTGATGCTGTTGTAATCCTCTTTGGGGTGCACCGAGTGAGTCAGGGGATGAGACGGGTACTTGTTACCATTATGGAGCAGCATGGTTTTGAGGCTCCTGGATGAGCTGTCAATGAAGAGGTGCCACTAATTCTGGTTACAGGCAATTCCGATTGCCTCGAACAGACCGGTCACATTTTGGCAGAAGCAAAGCCCGTCTTGACGGGTGAAGAATCTGGAAAAAGGTTGTTGACGCTTCCTCTGATCTGCGACTTGCACACTTTCATCCAACAAGTTCCACTGCTTGAGCCTAGACTTCAAAATCTCGGCATTGGACTTGGTGAGACCAAGATCTCTAATCAAGTCGTTGAGGTCTTTTTGGTTGGGTAGTATGGGTTTCTCTCCTCAGCTCCACCACTGAAATTGTCATCTGGATCTACAATGTCTTCCTCGCTCTCTGACTTGCTGCTCTCTTCTAAAGACGGCTGCTCTCTTTCCAGAGGAGTGGGTACGGAGAGCTCATGGCAGTGTGGCACCGGGACGATGTATGAAGGAAGGTCCGGATACATGATAGCAGGTGCATTCTTGCCAGTCTGACGTTTGGAAGGGTCCACCATGCAGAAGTAACAGTTGCTTGAGTGGTCAGTGGGTTCCCGCATATTCTTGGGATAGCGAACTTCATGGCTCTCTTTTCCCCTCTGTACCATCCTACAAAAATACATTTATTTCACCCATGAATAATGTGTAAGAGATTCTCGCAACATTTTTCATATATGATATATTTTTTCAACATTAATATTTTAACACTGAAAGTTGTAAAACATTTTAAAATTAAAAACTTTTACAATTTTAAAAATTAACAAATTTTATAACATAAAATTCTGAGCAACAATTGTCTATCTTTTTTTGGAGTGCTCGCAGGTGAAATGAGGTGCCCAGGGTTTGTATTGATCCCTGACAGGCATGCCAAAATATGCCTTGTAGGCCTCACACATCTTAGCAGATGCTTCCACAGAGTACTTTTTCGCTCTTGTCTTGATAAATTGGCCACAGACATAGCAAAATGCGTCTGCCAGATGCTTGCTGCCTCTTGATGCCATCTCAGAAAAATGCAGATATGTATCCACTTAGGCAGCTGGAGCTAAACTGAACTGGTGGGCTTAAGGCCCCTGTATTTATACTGCTATTTATATTACTGGAAAGTTCTAGAAAGTTCTAGAAGTTACTCAGCACTGAATCTATCTGGAATGTTTTGGAAAATAGGTAAATTTCGAAATATCACTGTCCTGGTCACAAAATCAAAGTTTGTGGGGAATAATAGCCATTTTCTATACTTTTGAGGCATAAGCAATTAGAAAATAACACTTACTACCCAGGAACCAAAAAACAAAAAACAAAAAAACAAAAAAATTTGATACACAGTGTAATGATCTGGAATTACAGCAGTTGAATTTGAATTTAAAAATGCAATTTTTTTTATATTACATAAGAAATAAAAATGTCAAATTACAATGAAACCATGGAATGATCAAACAAATAAACAAACAAATAAATAAATAACATAATTCCTTCTCAGAGATGAGAGAGAAAAAAAAAAAAGTGCACAAATAGCAAATCACCATCAAACACAGAACACAATGTTCCTTTAGTACTGCAAAACATCTCAAGTAAAAAATACTTTGTCTACTTACAGCAAAGTTATTGAAGAATAACTACTGGTGGGCTGAGAAAAGATTGATAAAAGCTTAAAAGAAGAACAAAAAATATCTGTGTATACATGATTTTGGTTAACACTTTACAAGAATGTTCCATTTGTTAATGGATTGTTGACCAGTGGCTAAGATGTATGGATGGATGTTTTTGATTAATGTAAGTATGAATAAGTGTATTATTATTATTGTTTAAAAAGAAATTCTCCCCTTTTCTCCCCAATTTGGAATGCCCAATTCCCAATGCGCTCAAAGTCCTCGTGGTGGTGTAGTGATTCGCCTCAATCCGGGTGGTGGAGGACGAATCTCAGTTGCCTCTGAGTGTGAGGCTGTTAATCCGTGCATCTTATCACGTGGCTTGTTGAGCGCGTTACCATAGAGATGTAGCGCATGTGGAGGCCCACGCTATTCTCCACGGCATCCACGCACAACTCACCACACGCCCCACCAAGAGTGAGAACCACACATTATAGCAACCACAAGGAGGTTACCCCATGTGACCCTACCCTCCCTAGCAACGGGCCTATTTGGTTCCTTAGGAGACCTGGCTGGAGTCACTCAGCACGCCCTGGATTCAAACTCGCGACTCCAGTGGTGGTAGTCAGCGTCAATACTCGCTGAGCTACCCAGGCCCACAAATAAATGTATTATTAAGCATTTATAACATATAAGTTAACATGCTTACTTTTTGGCAAGTGTTGGATGAAAGTATACCCTTATTATACTTGCTGATATAACTGCATGTAAATTATTTAGAATACATTTGTAAATTACTTATTAATAATGTTAATAATGAACCCCTTTATAAACCCTTAATAAGGGAACATTCATGTTGTGTTAGCTGATTTTGTTTTGTGCGATAAGGCCCAGCAGAGGTTGTTCCCAGTTGAGGAAGTTCAACCTGCCACAGGCGCTGCTAATCCAGTTCAAAATGGCGGTCATTGAGTCTGTCCTCTGCACTTCAATTACTGTCTGGTTTGGTTCAGCTACGAAATCGGACATCACAAGGCTTCCTGAGTGAGGTAAAGGGCTGGAAAAATCACTCTGGACCCCACTCAGCCTGTCCACTACCTTTTAGAAACTGTTGCCTTCTGGCAGGCGCTACAGAGCACTGAGCAACAGAACCGTCAGTCACAGGAACAGTTTTTCCCTTAGGCTATCCATCTCATGAATTGTTAAAACTACACCATTGTGCAATAATTATGTGCGATTCACAGCTTAGTCAATTATATTTACTTAACATATCCTACCTCTTCAGCATTACATTCCCTTGCACTGTATATAACTGATTTGTATTTGTACATACGTGTATATATACTATATATATACAGGTGCATCTCAATAAATTAGAATGTCGTGGAAAAGTTCATTTATTTCAGTAATTCAACTCAAATTGTGAAACTCGTGTATTAAATAAATTCAATGCACACAGACTGAAGTAGTTTAAGTCTTTGGTTCTTTTAATTGTGATGATTTTGGCTCACATTTAACAAAAACCCACCAATTCACTATCTCAAAAAATTAGAATACATCATAAGACCAATAAAAAAAACATTTTTAGTGAATTGTTGGCCTTCTGGAAAGTATGTTCATTTACTGTATATGTACTCAATACTTGGTAGGGGCTCCTTTTGCTTTAATTACTGCCTCAATTCGGCGTGGCATGGAGGTGATCAGTTTGTGGCACTGCTGAGGTGGTATGGAAGCCCAGGTTTCTTTGACAGTGGCCTTCAGCTCATCTGCATTTTTTGGTCTCTCGTTTCTCATTTTCCTCTTGACAATACCCCATAGATTCTCTATGGGGTTCAGGTCTGGTGAGTTTGCTGGCCAGTCAAGCACACCAACACCATGGTCATTTAACCAACTTTTGGTGCTTTTGGCAGTGTGGGCAGGTGCCAAATCCTGTTGGAAAATGAAATCAGCATCTTTAAAAAGCTGGTCAGCAGAAGGAAGCATGAAGTGCTCCAAAATTTCTTGGTAAATGGGTGCAGTGACTTTGGTTTTCAAAAAACACAATGGACCAACACCAGCAGATGACATTGCACCCCAAATCATCACAGGCTGTGGAAACTTAACACTGGACTTCAAGCAACTTGGGCTATGAGCTTCTCCACCCTTCCTCCAGACTCTAGGACCTTGGTTTCCAAATGAAATACAAAACTTGCTCTCATCTGAAAAGAGGACTTTGGACCACTGGGCAACAGTCCAGTTCTTCTTCTCCTTAGCCCAGGTAAGACGCCTCTGATGTTGTCTGTGGTTCAGGAGTGGCTTAACAAGAGGAATACGATAACTGTAGCCAAATTCCTTGACACGTCTGTGTGTGGTGGCTCTTGATGCCTTGACCCCAGCCTCAGTCCATTCCTTGTGAAGTTCACCCAAATTCTTGAATCGATTTTGCTTGACAATCCTCATAAGGCTGCGGTTCTCTCGGTTGGTTGTGCATCTTTTTCTTCCACACTTTTTCCTTCCACTCAACTTTCTGTTAACATGCTTGGATACAACACTCTGTGAACAGCCAGCTTCTTTGGCAATGAATGTTTGTGGCTTACCTTCCTTGTGAAGGGTGTCAATGATTGTCTTCTGGACAACTGTCAGATCAGCAGTCTTCCCCATGATTGTGTAGCCTAGTGAACCAAACTGAGAGACCATTTTGAAGGCTCAGGAAACCTTTGCAGGTGTTTTGAGTTGATTAGCTGATTGGCATGTCACCATATTCTAATTTTTTGAGATAGTGAATTGGTGGGTTTTTGTTAAACGTGAGCCAAAATCATCACAATTAAAAGAACCAAAGACTTAAACTACTTCAGTCTGTGTGCATTGAATTTATTTAATACACGAGTTTCACAATTTGAGTTGAATTACTGAAATAAATGAACTTTTCCACGACATTCTTATTTATTGAGATGCACCTGTATATATATATATATATATATATATATATATATATATATATATATATATATATATATATATATACGTATGTACAAACATTCTATATATACTTATATTTTCTATTGGCTTTTTTTTTTTTTTTTTTTTTCTAAACAGTTGCCTTTTCGTGGAATAAACCTCCAGGATCCTTGATGTAGCTCCAGTCCAGTGTGGAAAAGTACCACTAGAGCCAACAGCCAAACAAACAAACATCATATTGTTCAAAAGTCACACACCACCATCTGCTGGTTATGTTTGGGTATTTAAGGACAGTACAACATCACTGACATCTAGTGCTCAATCTTACTATGAAATCTGAAAGTGAACAAGCAAATTAATATCTTCAAGTGACTTTTATTATTTGCAGATGAGAAAATGACAAAGTGTAGCTGACAAAGCAATTTCTCTCTCCTCTCGCATGGACCTCCCATCTGAATGAGATGACAAGACAATTATGGCCCCAAGATTGATCATTCAAAAGGCTCTTCATTTCTCTGGTAATTACATACTTGATATGAGGTCTAATGAAGATACTGTATATTGTGCAATTTGCTTAACAAGAAAAAGGCATGGAACAGGAAGTAAGAAAGGATGGAAGCAGAGAAGGAAGCACAAAACAAAAGGAAAGAAAGAAAGAAAGAAAGAGAAAGAAAGAAACAAAACGCCTCCCACAAATTATTTTCCTGTCTGTCTTGCAGTTATTAGCTTGTGACAGGCTGGTATACACATACTGTCACCTTGAAGCAGATTTTGCTGTTTCTTTTTTAGCACTCTCCTTTACTCGAGCATGAAGTTGTTTCAACTGGTGGACAACATCATAACTAGAACAATCTGGTGTAGGGATTTGTCTTTGTAGAATTTTATCTATAGGACTTTTTAGCTTCTGTCCCAGCTGTAATTCGGCTGGCAACACACCAGTTGTTTCCTGAATGGCAGAATCCATGGCAAATCGAAATTCTGTATTTGTCCCAGTTTTTATGGTGATCCTCAATATAAGATGCAATCATGAATGTCAGTGTATGATTCACTCGTTCTGTCAAATTAGTTTGTGGATGATAAGCTGTGGTAAGTTTTGGTGCACCCATCCATTTTTCACAGAGTGTCTTGAAGATGGATGACAAAAACTGTGCTCCTCTGTCAGATAAGATGTCTGGAATGCCCCACCTTGTATTTTCTAAGAATATGAGTAATAGTCTGTGCAGTGGCAACTCTGAGGGAAAAAAGTTCTACCCAGCGAGTGAAGTAATACACAAAGACTTAGAGGTACTCGTTCCTCTCAGGACTACTAGGCAGAGGTCCCATGATGTCAACACACAACATCACATTATGTTCTTCTACTACACTTTGTTGAATCTTCCCTGCAGGTTTTTGGTTGTCTGCTTTAAGAGATTGACAGATTATACAGCATTTGATGAAGTGCTTGGCATCCCTCCACATTCCTGGCCAGAAAGCAACATCTTGGAGTCTTTTATATGTTTTGAAGATTCCAAAACGGCCACTTAAAAGACTTGCTTGGTAAGCTTCAAGCATGGGTTGGACTAGACTCTCTGGAATGTACAACGGTAATTAACTTGTTTGTCTGACATGTTGTTTTGATAGTAGAGCTTGTCTTCTAGGACAACATAATTTGGATCAACCACCTCATCACTTTCTGCCAGAGACTTGAAGATTTTCTCGATTTTGGGGTCTTTGTGTTGTTCTTTCCATATTAGATCAAGTGATAGTGGAAGAGTGCTTGTGTCTTGTGTGTCTTTTGCATTTGTGGAGAGATAGGTACCACAGGCAGGTACTCTGGAGAGTGCATTCGGAGCTACATTCAGTTTTCCTCTATGATACTCCACGACAAAATCAAATCACTGCAGACGTAGAGCTCACCTGATGAGTCGGCTTGTTGTGTTGGATGAATTCAGGATCCACTGGATAGCAGCATGATCATTGACAACTGTAAAGATTTTAGGCTCAAGGTAATGTTGCCATTTCTCAAGAGCCCAGACTATGGCCAGACATACTTTTTCTGTCACGGAATAGTGCCTTTCTTCTTTGTTTAAGGTCCTACTGCCATATGCAAGTACCTCTTCTGTGTTGGCATCCGTTTTCTGAACCAACACTGCACCTAGACCCGTTTCACTTGCATCAGTGTAAACAATAAATTGCAGGGTGAGATCTGGGTGACCTAGAATTGGAGGAGACAACAGGCATGCCTTTAGTTGCTGAAAAGCAGATTGGCATTCTATAACTGGCTTTTCCACGCCAGGTACCTATGCTGATGGGCACTACCATTTGTTGTGGGATTCCAGGTGGACTTGATATTGGTGATTGATTTGTTACCAGTGAGGTGGTTGGTGCTCGAATTTGTTTGTTTTGTTTGGTCCTTTTGGAAGTTACTGTTGACACTGAAGGATTGTGAGGAGGTCCCGTATTTTTAGAGGAATGAGAGAGTTGTTTATCCTATTGCGGGAGGATGAATTGTGTGAGTGGGAGGAGGCTGCTGTTTTGTAATGAGGGCAGGAACCAGGAGAGTCCTTGAACAGGTTTGTCAACTGGTTGATTGGCAAAACCAATTTTACGATTTGCCACATTGGATTGTCCAAACTCTGTACTGTTTTGATGGTCATATTCTAGCTGTTGCTCAAAATCTTTTTCAAGTTGATGTCCAAGGCTTACCAAATCATCAACATTATTCACACGACCCCTTAGTTGACTGGCCAACTGTGGTTTAATGTTTTTCAGAATCATCTTGACTGTGGTAGATTCAGACAAGACAGGATTCCATTTTTTTTTTTTGCACAAAGCTCTATAGAAGAAGGCAAATTCTCTGATTGTTTCTTGCTGTCCTTGTCTTCGGTGTCTCATTCATTCAGCTAATTCCTCCTCATAGTCCTCAGCAAGGAATGCAGACTGGAATGCTGATTTAAACTCAGTCCAGGTAGACACACTGGATCTAGCTATTTCCCACCAGTCCCGAGCTGTTCCACGAAGAACCGTACGCAGAGTTGCTAGAAGTTCATAATCTGAAAGAGGATGCAGTGCAAGAAAATCATGGCTTTTTGACAAATAATTCAGAGGGTCAGGATCATCAGTTGGTTTTCCATAGGTTGGAAAAGACAACTTGATGTGATCACTCTTGGTGACAACTGGAGAAACTGTTCAATTTACTTGAGTAAGTTGAAGCAGAATGCTCAAAGAAACACATTTCTCCATTTTAACAAATTTCTCCATTTTAACTTTCCTTTGTTCTTTTATTTCAGTTTCCAACTCTTGCAAACTGGATGTCAGTTTACTTATTTGAGAGATGCAAGAACTGACTCCTTTAGAAAAGTCATCATGACTGGTTTGAAAATGTTTTAGGGAAGCATTTCCTGCTGAAGTTCTCCTTGTAGCTGCTCCACCATAAAATGAATTTCACATTCATTACCCTGCAGACTAGAATAATTCAAAGGGGATTTTTTCCTCTCTATCGCTTCTGTGATTTCACATATGGAATAGTCCTGCAGCAGATTAATAAGCTTACACTGGCTTTATGTGTGAAAATGTCAGCTGCAACTGCAGACCTCACTGAACAAACAAGTCACATTTCCATATTTCATCAGTCTACGATGTACCTGCCTTGGCATCAGGCATTATTGGGTTTATGTCTCTGCCTTTTGAAAAGATAAATTTGATGCCACATCTCACTGCCAGAGTCTCATTAGAAGCTAATTCTAATGCAATTCCAAACCTCTTATGGCTTTGAAGGTGGGAGCTGAGCATGTATGGCCTCTAATGAAGTACAGCGAAGGAGAGACACTTCCAATAATGGAACAAGCTAACGTACTCACTAAGAGCGCATTACAATATGTCTTTATCACATTAATCTGTAATCCTGAACAAAAACATGAGAAAATAATGACATTTTACCACATAAATCCTCACACAAACCTGTCACAAAGGACGCTCCATTGGAGCAGTGTAAAGAGCTGGTCAGAGGAGCTATTGCACTGTCAGGTAGATTAATGACCACTGAAGAAAACAAATCAGGTTCCTGCTTTTATATTAGCTGGGTATTTATGAAGACCAGGTTTGTGACATGTTGTATTCTGTCTGCCACCAAAAAATAAGATGGCTTAGAGTTAAATATTACATCTTTAAATTATTAAGGCAAAATCAATAAAGGACAAAAAAAAAAAAAAAAACTTGAGCAGTTTGCTTATGTGCTCTTTAATATTCTTGAAAAATGCCAAACAAACAAAAGCTCAAACATGTCAATGCAGACTTTTGCTTAGTATTTTGCTAATATATATTTACAAATGTACTACATGGTGCATCATTAATGCATAAGATGAAAACACAACTGGCACAAAAAAAGTATTTAAATGAAGCCTACTTTTTTTTTATTTATTTTTTTTATAAGCAAACCATATTGAATGCTATTTAGTTAGTACCCATTACTTATGAATAAGAAATGGATTAGAAAAATGCTACTTGTCACACTTGCATACTTGTCATACTAACAGCTCAAGCCAATTATTCCATAATGATGTATTAGCAATACATCAGATCTGATCTTCAGAGAGAAGATGGTCACAGAATTTCACATGTTTTCTGGCTTTTAACTGTATTTCCAAGTGGATATTTAGCTGTTGATTTGTTGTGGTTTTTATTATTATTATCCTTGTAAAATAAAAAAATAATAACTGTGCTTATTCAAGTTTAAATATTAAAAGAAGTTTTGACAGTTGGCTTTGACAGTTTCCATTACAGTGATTACTTAGAACAAAAACAATAACAAAGTAGACTTCAGAAAAACAGGGATTTGTAGTGGTTTTAGTTTTCACTAAGTAAGTGATAATGCACCTAATGCACAGTGTAAGATTATATGTACATTCTGCTAGCTATAATGCAGTTTAGGCAACAAGTACTGTTCATTTTGGTGCTCTGGAGCAGAAAAGTGAAATCAGAAATTTGAAGCTGCATGAAATCTAAAACTTTGCTGATTTTGAAAGTGAAACTCTGAACCATCTGCATGATTTCATTGGACAATCGAGAAAGACTATAGTGCATCTCACATCATACTGTACTCCAGAGAGTTGTCACTGTCAGTACTAAGTTTACAACTGGATTACACCAATTCAGCTTGGTTTTATAGTCACAACATTATTTCTTTCAAAACATGGTGTTTGTGATAGATCTGAGTTTGTGGGCAATGGAGGAGTCAGGAGACAACGAAACAGGTTTAAGGTCATTGTTTATTTTCTCGTTGCACACTCTTTTGATTCTTTACACTGTCAACTTTTCAGTCTCATTGCACACTCTTTAGTTTCTTTACACTGTTGCACACTCTTTTGATTCTTTACACTGTCGACTTTTCAGTCTCGTTGCACACTGCTCTTGTGTCGCTCTCTCTCTCACACTCTGATGCTCTGGCGTGCCTTATCAGGTCTCCCTCCGCCATCACTATAATGAGAGACAGGTGTTAGAGTAATCACAACCCAGGTGACGAGCCTTACTGCTCTCCCTCTCCCGCAGACAGAAACATGACCACGCCCCCCATGCCACAGTGTTCTTTAAATAAAAATACCTTCTGATGTCAGTGAATTGACACCTTCACCTGAGTTCAAATGGCTTGATGCTTAATTGTCAAGTATCAGGCTGCTTTTTGAGGCTACTGTTCATGCCTTTAAGGATGTGCAGTTTCTCACTAACAGAGAAATAACAAAAGTATTTTTGGTTGTGAGAAGAATGCAGTATAAATAGTCCGTATAAATAGGCCTACAAAACAAAATTCAGGAGTGCTTGAATTAAGGCATATCAGATTCAGCTGTGTTCAGAATATCCTTTGTTTTCCTTTTTGCATATCAAATTAAAGTTGTCTCTGAAAATGGGTCATGTCTCTAAATAATCACAAATTATTTATTTCACAATTTACTCTAAACCTGCAAGTGGCAATGCAGTAGCTAATTCAGTTTTCCAACAAACTTTTTTTCTGGTTCCAAGAACATTCTGAGAAGGTTAGTTTATTATTATAAAGAGTGTCCCAAATTGGACACTTCTGCACTATTCTACATAATTTTGTAGTGGAAGTAGTTATAGAAGTACTGAATATTTACACTGAAAATGCAACAAAAAGAAGTGTACCACAAGTACCCAGATGATGTACTTCTTCAACTGAACTGAACTGAAGTGTGGAATGTTGGATACTTCATGCACTTACCCTTCATAGTGGAAGGGGTCAAGTTGCCTGGCCGTGACGCTGACCTGACAAAACAATGAACCCTTTTCACACTTCGGGGTTTTGGAATGTGGAAGTAAATGATTGCAGGAAAAACATAATTAGTGGTAAATGGGATTGAATGAATACCTATTTGCTCCAACAGTAAAAAAAAAAAAAAACACTATTACATTTCCACAATTTTCCAAATAAAGATAAAATTGAGAATGATGGATTACGAACATCAGAAGAGAGAAGATGGCAAATTTACTATTGCTTACTATCCTCACTGCACCTGTAGCAATTCGTTTTTTAAAACTAATTCCAGGGTAATATAATACAAAGTATAATGCTATAAATTCAAACTAAATCATTACAAAATTGCAAATCTAAAAAGTTAGCTAGATTAATGCTGCTAAATAAGGTGGAAACGCGTCATCACAGTCTGTAAAATGGGCCCATTGAACTAATGGTGAAAGTGGCAACTAGCAAAACTTGCAGATGTGGGTTGAATGCATCACTACACACTGTGTGAATATGTACTGTACGTTATTTTAGAATTGTTGGATAGAGGTTGCCTATCGCATCGTGTACGTTTGAAACGTCAATTCCGTCAGCTGAAAAATGGTGTCTGTGTAGTAAAAAAAAACATTAAGTGTTCCATTTGAGACATTAGTACTCTTTGAAAATTCACACACTACATGGCTGAGTGCAAAGTGTATGTTTTAAGTGCATAATGTATAGTGTGTCATTTGGAACACAGCTCTACTGTAAAAGGAATGTTCCAAGAACGTTGGGGATTGGTTCCCAAAAAAATAAATAAACTGGATCCATACACTAATGTTAGTGTGATGTTCAGCGTTTGCTGGGAATTCACTCCCATATAGTTTTATTTATTTATTTAATATTTGTGTTTGTGGATAAAGAATTTACTTTAGAATATGGATGAGCAAAACTAAGTTGAAGTCTGATGAGAAATTGTAAAGAAACTCTAAAACGATTTTATAAACAATCTTCTTTTTGCTGTTTACCAGTCTAATCGGCTGTAATATATTCTAGATAGATACACAATAGAACGGTTACAATACAGTGTCAGGGATGAGGAAAGTTTAAAGGATTAAGAATAGTTCACCCAGAAATGAAAATTATTATCCATATTATTATCCAAATGACTCAAGTGGTTAAATTCATATCTTCAGAAGTGATATACAAGTCAGAAGTTTACATACACTTAGGTTGAAGTCATTAAAACTCATTTTTTTAACCACTCCACAGATTTAAATTAGATAACTATAGTTCTGGCAAGTCGTTTAGGACATCTACTTTGTGCATGACACAAGTCATTTTTCCAACAATTATTTAAAGACAGATTGTTTCACTTTTAATTGACTATATCACAATTCCAGTGGGTCAGAAGTTTACATACACTAAGTTAACTGTGCCTTTAAGCAGCTTGTAAATTTACAAAAAATGATGTAAAACTTTTAGACAATTAGCTTCTGATAGGAGGTGTACTGAATTGGAGATGTACCTGTGGATGTATTTTAAGGCCTACCTTCAAAGTCAGCGCCTCTTTGCTTGACATCTTGGGAAAATCAAAAGAAATCAGCCAAGACCTCAGAAAAAATTTGTGGACCTCCACAAGTCTGGTTCATGCTTGGGAGCAATTTGCCTGAAGATACCACGTTCATCTGTACAAACAATAGTACGCAAGTAGAAACACCATGGGACCATGCAGCCATCATACCGCTCAGGAAGGAGACACATTCTGTCTCCTAGAGATGAACGTAGTTTGGTGTGAAAAGTGCAAATCAATCCCACAACAACAGCAAAGGACCTTGTGAAGATGCTGGAGGAAACAGGTAGACAAGTATCTATATCCACAGTAAAACGAGTCCTATATCGACATAACCTGAAAGGCTGCTCAGCAAGGAAGAAGCCACTGCTCCAAAACCACCATAAAAAGCCAGACTACAATTTGCAAGTGCACATGGGGACAAAGATCTTACTTTTTGGAGAAATATTTTTTGGTCTGATGAAACAAAAATTAAAATTTTGGCCATAATGACCATCGTTATGTTTGGATGGTAAAGGGTGAGGCTTGCAAACTGAAGAACACTATCCCAGCTGTGAAGCATGGGGGTGGCAGCATCATGTTGTTGGGGTGCTTTGCTGCAGGAGGGACTGGTGCACTTCACAAAATAGATGGCATCATGAGGAAGGAAAATTATGTGGATATATTGAAGCAACATCTCAAGACATCAGCCAGGAAGTTAAAGCTCGGTCTCAAATGGGTCTTCCAAATGGACAATGACCACAAGCATACCTCCAAAGTTGTGGCAAAATGGCTTAAGGACAACAAAGTCAAGGTCATGGAGTGGCCATCACAAAGCCCTGACCTCAATCCGATAGCAGATTTGTGGGCAGAACTGAAAAAGTATATGCGATCAAGGACGCCTACAAACCTGACTCAGTTACACCAGTTCTGTCTGGAGGAATAGGCCAAAATTCCAGCAACTTATTGTAAGAAGCTTGTGGTAGACTACCCAAAACGTTTGACACAAGTTAAACAATTTAAAGGCAATTTTACCAAATACTAACAAAGTGTATGTAAACTTCTGACCCACTGGGAATGTGATGAAAGAAATAAAAGCTGAAATAAATAATTCTCTCTACTATTATTCTGACATTTCACATTCTTAAAATAAAGTACTGATCCTAACTGACCTAAGACAGTGAATGTTTACTATGATTAAATGTCAGGAATTGTAAAAAACTGAGTTTAAATGTATTTGGCTAAGGTGTATGTAAACTTCTGACTTCAACTGTAATAGGTGTGGGTATTGACCTAACAGATCAACATTTAAGTTCTGTTTTACTATAAATGCCCACTTTCACTTTCACTTAAATACTTAGGGATTTTAAAATGCTAAAAATATCAATCATATCGCTTCTGAAGATATGGATTTAACCACTGGAGTCGTACGCATTACTTTTATGCTGCTTTTACGTAATGTTTGGACCTACAGAGTTATGGCCACTATTCACTTGCATTATATGGACAGAGCAACAGAAATTAGATATGCTTCTAAAAATCTTTATTTGTGTTCTACAGAACAAAGAAAGTCATACAAATCTGGGATAGTATGAGGGTGAGTAAATGATGAGAGAATTTTCATTTTGGGATGAACAATCTCTTTACGGCAGGATATGTTGTACAGAACGTTTCACTGGCTAAAGGGCAATCCAGATTTTACTGCTGTACGACATGATTGCTCTTTTCAAAAGAAACATGGAAAGCACTCAAACACAGCAAATAAGAGACAAGGCCGCTTTATGATTTTTTTCCCCCTGCTGTACGCCGGAACTTTGTTCTAGGTCTAGTTGTAGCCGGATCGTTTAAGAGCTGCGCACTCAGGCGGCGCGGAGCAGTTTTGTGGTTCGTGAAGTAGTTTGGTGCTGGAAGTGTGATAGGGCCATTACGAAGAACAGACAGGAAGGAACGACATGGCGCTTAACCTGACTGTCAACAGCGGTAACCCACCTCTTGGTAAGGGCATATGTAATGCGTTGCATTTATTTCTTTTTACTTAGCATTTAGGACATGAAGTTTGCAACTGCGCTCGCGCACCGGTCACTGCACTGACACGCAGAATATACTCGTGGCATAGTAAATAATAATCTGTCTGCATTTCTTACTGTTTATTGTGGGTTTTTCTTGTTCTCCGTCGCCTTAAAGATCAATAGAGTCAAAGCAAGGGCATTAACAGTAAAGTGCTTGGTACTGCTTTTAGAAAATACCAAAAGAGAAGCATTGTCTGTGCTTGATTTTATTATTAAGGGGAAGATGTGTGTTTTGCTGTCACACACAAGGCTGGTTGATGGAAGCCACTTGAAAGAGCTGACTGACTAAATCTGTTTATTTCACACCTGTCAACTTAAGACACTCTGTGCAGCAGGGTTGTTTTTATTCTTTTTGTTAAATATGTTTGTGTAGGGTGAGATCATTTTGATGGCCGTGTGTGATGTGGTAAAATAACAAATTAAATATCTAAGGACTTGCTGACTGGGCACACTGCAAGAAACCAAAACCAAAAGGGATGTCACAAGCTTTTTGCATTTTAAATACAGTAAAAGAGTGTCTCAGAAATATGTTGACAAACCTATTAGTCATAACTGATGATCATAAGTGGATTAGGGCAAACATAAAGAAGGAAATGCTATAAATAATTTGCTTGTATACTTTGTTAGGGAATGTAGAAACATAAATGCTGTATTGCCTTACTGTATTTAAAGGGTTAGTTCACCCAAAAAGGAAAATTCTCTCATGATTTACTCACTCTCATCCCAGATGTGTATGACTTTCTTTCTTCTGCAGAACACAAACGAAGGTATTTTGATGAATATTTCAGCTCTGTAGGTTCATACAATGCAAGTGAATGGGTGCTAAAATTTTGAAGCTCCAAAATCCACATAAGGGCAAAATAAAAGTACTCCAGACGACTCTGGTGTTGGTTAAATCCATGTCTTCTGAAGCGATTTGATAGGTGTGGGTGAGAAATAGATCAATATTTAAGTCCTTTTTTACTATTAATTCTCCTCCCTGCTCAGTCAATCTCCACTTCACTTTCACTTTCTCCTGTTTTTGGTGATTCACGTCCTTCTTGCATATCGCCCCCTAATGGGCAGGGAGGAGAATTTATGACAAAAAGAATGACTTAAATATTGATCTGTTTCTTACCCACACCTATCATATCCTGTCTAAACACATGGATTTAACCACTGGAGTTGTATGGATTACTTTTATGCTCACTTTATGTGGATTTCGGAGTTTTTGGCACCCATTCACTTGCATTGTATGAACCTACAGAGCTGAAATATTCTACTAAAAATCTTCATTTGTGTTTGGCAGAAGAAAGTCAAACATCTGGGATGACATCAGGGTGAGTTAATGATGAGAGAATTTTTATTTTTGGGTGAACTATCCCTTTAAGCTTTTCTTTACACTATCCTCACTTTAAGCAACAGATTATATGTGCATAATAACAAAATTTTTGCTTACAGTTAAGCTGATTTTAGAATGTTTACTGGAAAGTAAAATGAATTTGAATGGTAATCAATCATACAAAAGTTTAATCAGAGGTACCCAACTGTATAAACCTGATATAATCACTTTGCATAATAAATAAGTGCACGTCTTGGTGGACCAGTTTGCTCACTTTGCATTTGTTTTGCGGCCAATGTAACCTGAAAGCACAACTGTTTTCATTTTATCTTAGGTGTGGCTTTTCATATTTTCATGCTTGCACAACCTGCTCCCATGATTCTTTAAAGGAATACTCCGGGCTCAATACAAGTTCAGCTCAGTCGACAGCATTTGTGGCATAATATTGATTACCACAAAAATTTATTTTGACTTGTCCCTCCTTTTCTTGAAAAAAAAAAAGTACAAATCTGGGTTAGAGTGAGGCACTTACAATGAAAGTGAATGTGGCCAATTTTTGAATGTTAAAATACTCACTTTTTTTTATTTATTTATTTTTTATTTTTTTATAAGTATTGCCCCAAAGACATGAACAGTATATATGTGAACATGATTTTAGTGTGATAAAATCACTAACTAACCTTTTCTGTGAAAAGTTATAGCCAATTTTACAACTTCGTTGCCATGACGATGTACTGTCAACAAACCCTAAAATGACTGAAAAAATGTATATTTAAACAACTTTACAGCTCAAATAATACATGAGTTTTAACGGAAGAATTAAAGCAATGTTCCAGGTTCAGTACAAGTTAAGCTCATTCGATAGCATTTGTGGCATAATGTTGATTACCAAAAAAAAAAAAAAAAAGCGAAAAACAAGGTTACATTGAGGCACTTACAATGTAAATGAATGGAACAATGAAATTGAATGTGCTTGCATTAATTCTTCTGTTAAAACTTGTATATTATTTGAGCTGTAAAGTTGTTTAAATTGTCATTTTTACAGTCCTTTTAGGGTTTTAGGGTTTGTTAACTTAACATCGTCCACCAAGGATTCATTATTTTCACACTGAAATTTCTTAAGACACAACTGGCTGTCAAACACATTTTGAACTACACATAACACATAAACTGCACAGAAGCTACACATATGTATTTTTCTTCAGAGACATATTGAATCTAAATAGATGCACAACTTAATTTCAGTAGTACACCCAAATGACAATAGACATATCATACTGTTCATGAGTTACACTTGCTATAATTTACTTCCACGTTGCTTCTTCATCAAATAGCAATGTCATATGTAAATCAAGTATGTATAATCTCCTCCCAAGCACGACTGCTGTGTGCATTTTTCATGTCCCTTTTTGATTTGTAATTAGTAGCACTTACTAAACATGCAAAAAAAAAAATTTCTTTAGAGCAAATAGTTTTGTTAAAAATGTATGTCCTCTTATGGGGACAGCGGGACTAAATTGTGAAATTTTAAATAATACCAAGCTATAGAAAATCAGATTTTATTATCAAATTGTTTATTACGTTTCCAGCAGTGTTGGTTATTAATTTTTTGAGACGTTACAGACATTACAGCTGATTTTCTGTAAAGCTGCTTTGGAACAGTGTGTGTATTGGGAAAAGCACAAATAATAATAATAAAAAAACAAAACATTCAAATAAAAATATACTGTCTTTTATGTTACAATTTTTTATTTTCTACTTTGGCTACAAAATCTCAGTTTTCTCTAGGGATGGGACGATGTATCAAATTTCAATATGTCGTGAACCAAAAAATGGCGAACCATATCGTGGCTCAATTCGATATTTCGAAATTTGCAACATTGTTCTCTGTCCATGTGATCATTAATGAAATGACCCATCAAACTTCATAATCTCTCTATTGCTTGATTTTACCCCTACTGCGCTTTTTTCTACACTGTTTTCAGGGTTCACACAAGGTCCCTAAAGTGCTTGAGTTTAGCTTTTAGAAATGTAAGTTCAGGAATACCTGGAAAATCGCCTTGTTTTGGTGAAAAGTGCTTGAGATTAAAGCGGATCGTTTCCTCCGTGTAATGTGTGTCCATCAAAGATGAGGCACACTACACTTTCATTGAATAATGTGTCTTGACATCCTTCCTATTCTTTACAGTCATATAAAAAAGTAAAACGAAATATTAATTTTAATCTTACGCAGCATGGATGAGCTAAAGAAACTGAGAGATTTACGTTGATTTTGCTGAACTGGAACACTATAAATTGCACCTTGAAACTCTTAAAGTGACAGTACCTTTTTAGCGTTTCTTATACAAATTAATGTAAACTCGATGTTTTTACTTGTAAATTGTACACATTATTTCAAACAGTGATAGCTCATATCTTTATTACATACACCGTTTTATGATATAATATTAATTAATATAATGTAGAATTTTTGTGTTTTTACAAAGTTACATTTTGATTATAATATTGACAAAAAATATTAAAAATATAAGTATACACTTTCACATACTTTTGTCAGGACAGGTTTTGTTCAGTTCTGTTGCTTGTTTTGCACCTGAATGTAGCCAGGCTGATTTTAAACATTTATATTGTGTATTAAAGAACTTTTTTTTAATGAGAAATCATAATGACATTTTGCTGAAACATTTTTTTCAGAAAATAAATCATTTAAAACATTTAAATATTATTATATCAAATGGAGATTATATTGAATTATGAACCTCATATCGTATATCGAACTGAGTCATGAGATAACCATATCATACCATCCTTAATGTTTTCTCTTTGCACTGTCAAACAAACAAGTGATAGCCAGTGCTGAAGCATTTTACCAGTCAGAAATCAGAAAAAGTAATGGCCAGCATCATCCAATCACGGCCAACCATGTTAAAATAAAATGTAGCATTATAAATTCTGAATCTATGTACTGATTACCATTGTCCCATGTCTGCCAACCATGTTGAGTGGTCCAAACATCATCTGCAGCCTGAAACTGTACTTTTGGGCGGATGTTAGGAGTGAATTGGCTGCTTAGGAAAGCTAGGATGCTCCCTTGCTCCCTATTTAGTGAATGACTTAACCTCCAGTGTGCTGTCTGTCTGCACTCAGAATAATTTGAAATGCACCTTATTTTCATCCTAACTCCATATAAAGCCTCTGAAAGCAACATTTCTCAGCTTTTGGATAAACTCATTGATTCTCAGTGTGATATGCACAGTACACATAGTAAATACAGGTGCATCTCAATAAATTAGAATGTCGTGGAAAAGTTCGTTTATTTCAGTAATTCAACTCAAATTGTGAAACTCGTGTATTAAATAAATTCAGTGCACACAGACTGAAGTAGTTTAAGTCTTTGGTTCTTTTAATTGTGATGATTTTGGCTCACGTTTAACAAAAACCCACCAATTCACTATCTCAAAAAATTAGAATATGGTGACATGCCAATCAGCTAATCAACTCAAAACACCTGCAAAGGTTTCCTGAGCCTTCAAAATGGTCTCTCAGTTTGGTTCACTAGGCTACACAATCATGGGGAAGACTGCTGATCTGACAGTTGTCCAGAAGACAATCATTGACACCCTTCACAAGGAGGGTAAGCCACAAACATTCATTGCCAAAGAAGCTGGCTGTTCACAGAGTGCTGTATCCAAGCATGTTAACAGAAAGTTGAGTGGAAGGAAAAAGTGTGGAAGAAAAAGATGCACAACCAACCGAGAGAACCGCAGCCTTATGAGGATTGTCAAGCAAAATCGATTCAAGAATTTGGGTGAACTTCACAAGGAATGGACTGAGGCTGGGGTCAAGGCATCAAGAGCCACCACACACAGACATGTCAAGGAATTTGGCTACAGTTGTCGTATTCCTCTTGTTAAGCCACTCCTGAACCACAGACAATGTCAGAGGCGTCTTACCTGGGCTAAGGAGAAGAAGAACTGTACTGTTGCCCAGTGGTCCAAAGTCCTCTTTTCAGATGAGAGCAAGTTTTGTATTTCATTTGGAAACCAAGGTCCTAGAGTCTGGAGGAAGGGTGGAGAAGCTCATAGCCCAAGTTGCTTGAAGTCCAGTGTTAAGTTTCCACAGTCTGTGATTTGGGGTGCAATGTCATCTGCTGGTGTTGGTCCATTGTGTTTTTTGAAAACCAAAGTCACTGCACCCGTTTACCAAGAAATTTTGGAGCACTTCATGCTTCCTTCTGCTGACCAGCTTTTTAAAGATGCTGATTTCATTTTCCAGCAGGATTTGGCACCTGCCCACACTGCCAAAAGCACCAAAAGTTGGTTAAATGACCATGGTGTTGGTGTGCTTGACTGGCCAGCAAACTCACCAGACCTGAACTCCATAGAGAATCTATGGGGTATTGTCAAGAGGAAAATGAGAAACAAGAGACCAAAAAATACAGATGAGCTGGAGGCCACTGTCAAAGAAACCTGGGCTTCCATACCACCTCAGCAGTGCCACAAACTGATCACCTCCATGCCACGCCGAATTGAGGCAGTAATTAAAGCAAAAGGAGCCCCTACCAAGTATTGAGTACATATACAGTAAATGAACATACTTTCCAGAAGGCCAACAATTCACTAAAAATGTTTTTTTTATTGGTCTTATGATGTATTCTAATTTTTTGAGATGGTGAATTGGTGGGTTTTTGTTAAATGTGAGCCAAAATCATCACAATTAAAAGAACCAAAGACTTAAACTACTTCAGTCTGTGTGCATTGAATTTATTTAATACACGAGTTTCACAATTTGATTTGAATTACTGAAATAAATGAACTTTTCCACGACATTCTAATTTATTGAGATGCACCTGTATAGGCACAACTCCAAAAAATGGATGAGGCACAGGGGTTGGAATGAGGTCCCGAGTCACTAAATACCCGAGATATGCATTTTAAGGGTTAAAGGAATCTGAATTGGCACGAGTTTCCTGCCAAAGCATTAGTATACATTGTGCAAGCATACAAAATGAACAATAAAGATGTATATCTTGAAATGTATGCACATTAGTTTTTATTTTTGTGGGCAAATTTTTCTGTACTTGGAAATAAAAAGGTCAAATGCACGTACATGCCATTTTCAGCTTGGAGTTTGTGTCCCCACTATTTGCCCCGTTTTGTTTGGCATGGCTTTACATACAGGTATTATATTTCCATTGAAATTCATCTCTCGTCCTGTAGGGGCGCTGTTGGCGGCCGAACATGTGAAGGACAGCATCAATCTCTCTGTGGAAGAGGGCAAAGACACCATGCTCCATGTCTCTGAGTGAGTGTTTGTCCAGTATGAGAAGTGCTTGCTTGATGAGAAGTCAAATATATAGAGTTTTCAGAAGAGAGTGATGTCTAGAATCACAGTGAGATGGCTATTCAATGGGTATAACAAAATCTCTACCATTTGACACATTTCTAACATTGCACAGTGTTATACCGCCCAGCCTGATGTAGCTGCATGGCATTACTCACTACTCTCCTTGATCATGAGCACAGTTTCAAAGAATGAGGAGCAATAAGCAAACTTTTGAGCTGTTTTTTACTGGTACTTTAATTCTCAATACCCATCATTCTATCTACTTCCCAATTTCTCTCATTCTGTGTCTCTCTACTTCAGTCAGGTGCAGTTCAGTGACATAAACTCCATCACACGTTATCTCGCCCGAGTGGCTCCAGCGTTAGGACTGTATGGTTCTAACATGATGGAGCAAACTGAGGTTAGATTTGGGCATCATATACTTAATTTCCATGAGTCATGGTTGCAGATTAGAATCATTTCATTGGGTTAAATTACATTGTCCTTTAACTTGTTCTCTCTGTGGCAGGTTGATCACTGGCTGGAGTTCAGTGCCCGTCGTCTTCGTGCTCAGTCAGATTTGTCTCCTGCTCTGGCTGAGCTGGATAAAGCTCTGGCACTGAGAACCTTCCTGGTGGGTCACAGTGTGACCCTGGCTGACCTCTGCATTTGGGCTGCTCTCAAAGGTCAGTCAATTCAAATCAAATCAA
>NC_059363.1:32143281-32173281 GCF_019703515.2 Myxocyprinus asiaticus
CGGTGTTATTTCCTCGAAACGAGCATAAAAAGTATTTAGCTCATCCGGTAGAGAGGCAGCGGTGTTCATGGCGGAGTTTTTATTCCCTTTAAAGTCCGTGATGATGTTAATTCCCTGCCACATGCTTCTAGAGTTGGTGGTGTTAAACTGTCCTTCAATCTTACTCCTGTACTGGCGTTTTGCTGTTTTGATAGTTTTTCGGAGGGCATAACTGGCTTGTTTATGCTCCTCCGCGTTCCCGGAATTAAAAGCGGAGGTCCGCACATTAAGTGCTGCGCGAACATCGCTGTTGATCCACGGCTTCTGATTCGGATAGATTCGCACAGTTCTGGTCGGAATCACTTCCTCTACACACGTTCTGATGAAGCACATTACGCTATCAGCGTAAAGCTCGATGTCGTCATCAGAGGCGGACCGGAACATCTCCCAGTCCGTGCGATCAAAACAGTCTTGTAGCGTAGAGTCTGATTGGTCCGACCAGCACTGGATCGTTCTGAGGGTGGGTGCTTCCTGTTTCAGTTTCTGCCTGTAAGCGGGCAGAAGCAGAATGGAAGAGTGGTCCGATTTGCCAAATGGTGGGCGGGGGAGGGATTTGTAGCCATCCCGGAACGGAGAGTAGCAATGGTCCAAAACCCGGTCCCCTCGTGTGTTGAAACTAATGTGCTGGTGATATTTTGGTGCGACTGATTTTAAACTGGCTTTATTAAAGTCCCCGGTCACAATGAACGCGGCCTCAGGGTGCGCGGTTTCCTGCTCACTTATACTCCCATACAGTTCCTTGAGTGCCCGGTCTGTGTCGGCTTGTGGGGGAATGTACACAGCAGTGATAATGACCGCTGTGAATTCCCTCGGTAGCCAGAATGGTCGACACAGAAGCATAAGAAATTCCAGATCAGGAGAACAGAAAGACTTGATAGAATGTATGTTCCTCTGATCACACCAGGATTTGTTGATCATAAAACATACACCACCTCCTCTAGTTTTACCTGAGAGGTCTTTCGCTCTGTCCGCTCGGAGCATGGAGAACCCCGCGGGTTCAATGGCTGAGTCTGGAATCTCCGCAGACATCCAAGTTTCCGTAAGGCAGATAACGCAGCAGTCCCTCGTCTCTCGTTGGAAAGAGATCCGCGCTTTCAGCTCGCAGAGCTTGTTATCCAGAGACTGAACATTTGCCAGTAGAATAGTGGGTAGCGGGGGTCGATTTGCGCGGCGTCTTACTCTGATGAGAACGCCGGCTCTGTTTCCCCTTTTCCTCCTGCGTTTCCGCGGCCGTGCTGCCCAGACAAAGGGCTCCGCTTGCGTGTTTGTAAACAGCGGGTCGGCATTGAGGAATGTGAAGTCCGGTTTACGGTGTGAGATCGCTGAGCCAATGTCCAAAAGTGTTTGTCTGTCGTAGACAATAAGGCAGGCAACATCCAAGACAAAAAACATAAGAATTGTAAACAAAACAAACAAACCATTGCTAAGTTGTGTCGGAGCTCGCAACGCAGCAGCCATACTCGGCGCCATCTTGAGTCCAGCATTGGCTTACCAGTTGCTAAAGACCAATTTCTTGTCAAATGATATCTTTTTTTAAATTACAAATATATACATTAGGGATGTGCGAGACTAGTCGACTAAATGGTTCTGATGCTGCTAGTCGACACTGGAATTACTAGTTGGTTAATATTTCCCCCTATTAAACTGATAATAAATTTTACAAATTTACGTTTGGCTTTATATTTTTACAGAGGCTGCACTTAAATTACTTTCATATTAACGTTACATATTTTAAGTAGAATTAATAATACAAATATTATTTAAAAAAGAGGATATCTAGAGCAGATACAGAGTTTAATTTCACCTCAGGCTGCGCGTGCTTCTTCCCTCTCTCGGCGTTAGACAAACAAACTCAGCAAAGTAGTTATGAAATCACTTCGGTGGTGCGGGAATCGGCTTTCCAAATTTTTGAAAGTCCCTAAGGATGTTTTCACATTTGAGTCTTCTTTACATCTGTGCATCTGTGCATTTTCTGCTATGCAGGCTTTTTCAAGCGCAGGATAGCCGCCTCAGGTGAGTCAAGTCCCGTCTTTCACCGGACCATGTCGACGTGTTAATTGTACTCATCAAAAAATATATGCTTTTGAGTAAGTAGCCTAGAACATAACTGTTTTAGACTAGGTATGCAATTTTTTAATCTGCTGATTAAGAAGGCTATTTTCAACAAGGTGCCGACTGCTTAACATGTTAAACTATCTTTTATTCTGTGTACAAGTCATGTTTAGAATACATTAGATTTATTACAGGCTACATCACAGGTCTATTTTTTCTATCCTATAGCTACTTTTTTTGTTGTTGTTGTTGTGTTTTTTTTACTGTTTTCAGAAGGTTGGTTTCTCTTTAGACTAGTCGACTAGTCGGTTACAAAACTTCAGTTTAAACGACAGTCAAATTAGTTGTAGCGCACATCCCTAATATATATATATATATATATATATATATATATATATATATATATATATATATATATATATATATATATATATATATATAAAAATTTGGAACAATAAATACAGTAAAGGTCTATAGGACGGTTTAGTTCAGATTATTGTCTATGTTATTGTTTTTTTATGTCTTTTTAAACAAAAACACAAGTGTGGGTTAGAATGCTGCTTGTCCAATCAAAATAGTGGAACTTGCTCCGGAAATATTGAGATGTACATGAAAGAAAAATGCCACTACATCTTGAAGAAATTTGTGATTTAGGCTAGTTTCCAGATTGTTTTGTTGCACTTCAAAATGAGAGCTCTTAAAATTAGGGATGCACCAAAATTAATAAAATAAAATTCTTGGCTGAAACCGAAAAGGATTTTTTTAAATAAGAATTTGTTTGGAATAATTAAATTCTAAATGTTATTATTAGGGATGCACCAAAACTATTGTTTCTATAACTAAAACATTTCATTTTAAAATAGAATAGACAATGTTTTTTAATAAAAATGTGCAGCCTAAACCTGAATCATTAACTGCTCTACTAAATAATACAGCAGCAAAATTTAAATAATTACAGAGAAAATCTTCTATTCTGTTCTATTGGCACTTATATTGTACAGTGCTGTGAAAAAGTATTAACTGATTTCTTTTGTTTTTGTGTATATCTTATACTAATTTGTTTTTTTTTTTAATTCAAACAAAATGTAACATAAAACAAAGGCAATCTGAGTAAGCACAAAATAAAACTGAACCTTCAAACAAAATTCTTGGATCTTAACACACCCCCAAAAAACATGGGTTGTGTCTCCATCTTCTGATTGGCATCGGCAGCAGGTGGGTGTGTCTTTAAGACCAAGCCTATACAATCTAGAGGGGGACCAATAGAATCTATGTAAAATCTTAAATTGCATAAGGTGAACCCTTGCATCTCTAGATGTAGACTTGATGTTTTTTAAAATCCTAGCCCACACTTCCTCCTCCAATACCAAGTTTAAATCTATCTCCCATATTCTCTTGGTAGAAGTTAAATCTTTGACCCCCAGACTCTGAATTAGCAGGGAGTAAATACACTGATGCCTCATGACCTTTTCCAAAAGCAGTAATCACCACTCCCAGAGTATCTGCCGCTTTAAGCGGGTGTATGCTACTCCCAAAAACAATACAGAGCAGATAGCACAGCTGTAAATACCTATAGAACAGAGATCTGGGAATCCCAAAACGTTGAACCAAATTTTCAAAAGATCTCAACACTCCACTCTCATATAGGTCACCGAGCGAATTAACCTCCCTCACAATCCACTCTGACCAGCAGAAAGGGGACTTATTAATACATAATTTAGGGTTCAGCCATATGCTTGAGGCAACATTTAAATAAATGCCGGAATTAAACTCTCTGGACACCTTTGTCCATACCGAGTGCAAATGCGAGATAACGGGGTGTAACGTAACTTCTCCGATTAGTTTGATAGAAAGGTTTTGCAATGGCGAAATAGAGGCAAGAAATTCCTGTCCAGTACAAAACCAGGGAGGGGCTCTTTCAGGTGGAAGCGACCAATGAGCCAAATGTCTGAGACCGAATGCATAATAATAAAACAAAATCTTGGGTAGGTCTAGCCCACCTTTGTCGATCGGCCTATGTAACTTATTGAAATGTAATTTGGGATGCTTACCATTCCAAATGAAGGACTTTGCTATGCTATCAAATTGCTTGAAATAAGAGAGGGGGACATCTACAGGGAGAGATTGTAGCAGGTAGTTGAATTTTGGAATACAATACATTTTAATAACATTAACCTTCCCAATCATAGATAAATGTAATGAAGCCCACCTGTCCACATCGCTCTGAACCTTTTTATTAAGGGGTTAAAATCAGACACATTTGCTTGGAATAAAATGCCCAAATTCTTAATGCCCTGTTTGGGTCACTGGAAGGCACCCAGCTGGAAAGCCGTTACTGGGCAGTATGCTGTCAGAGACAAAGCTTCTGATTTAGACCAATTCACTCTGTATCCTGAGAACTTAGAAAAGGAATTAATAATTCTGTGGAGGCAAGGCATAGAACTAATGGGGTCGGAGATGAATAATAAAATATAATTTGCATAAAGCAAAAGCTTATGTGCCATACCTCCCACCACCACCCCTGGAAAATCATCTTCCCTTCTTATTGCGGAAAGTTCTGCAAAGAGAGTGTGCCAAAATTCCACCACAGCATTGTGAAAGACTGATCTCCAGTTCCCAGAAGCGTTTGGTTGCAGTTGCTGTTGCTAAAGGTGGCACAACCAGCTATTAAGTGTAAGGGGGCAGTTAGTTTTTCACTTGGGTGATATAGGTGTTGGATAACTTTTTGCTTCAATAAAAAAAATATATATATTTGAAAACTGTATTTTGTTTTTACTCAGATTGCCTTTGTTTTATGTTATTGAAAACAATAACATTTTTGTTATTGAAGATCTAAAGCAATTTAGTATGAAAAATACACAAAAATAGAAGAAATCTATCACTGTATGTGGACCTGGAATGTGGAATGGATTCTTCAGTGGATCTCTCTTCTCTTCACTTAAGTTGTGATTTCACAATACGTAGTCAATTTAAATATGATTGTAATTTGTAATATATTATTATTACTGTTAATAAAAATAACTATAATAATGTTATAGTTTTATTATAACATATGAACATTTCAGTCATAATTTCTTAAGTTTAAAAACCTTTTAAAAAAGCTTTTATTTTAGTAGAAAACTTGGGCTGTTTCTCAATGTGCATTCTTATGTGTTCTTATTCTTGTGGACTCGTTCAATGTCATCCACTGCCGAAGTTCAATTCCAATACTCAAGAACGCAAGTACCGACAATGCATAAAATTACCCAGATGTGTTCTAGATCAGGCCGAATATCGAGGATGCATTGGATGGTGACTTATGGACAAGAACTCATTTGAAGTTCCAGAAGACATAGCAGCAATACGGTGGCAGACAAAGGACATTTATCATTGTTTTCCATTAATAGTTTCCCACTGTAAGCTCTTAAAAGTCTCACTGCTCGTGAGAGTCATCATACTCCAACATTTGTTATTTTGTTAAGCATTATTTTAATAAAGTAATAAACACATGGAGGAAATGAGTGTTAACAGACTTTTTCAACATGTCATTAGTCCTGCAAAAACCTCACTGGTGTATGATAATGCCAGTAGAACTCTCACTGGCAACAAATGTGCTGGGACGGTCAATTGGGCAACAGATAGCAGGGTCACCATGCATCCTGAAAAACGTGGAATTTTGCAATGCAGTTTTCCAGTCATGGAAAATTTGAAAAATATCTAAATGTCCCAGAAAATATTTTAGTGCAGTATAATAGAACTGTTTAACTGTGTTGCTAATAAGGTTTTTATTACATGTACAGTACAAATACATTGTTAAGATCGGGACACGGAATAGGAGTCAAATACACAAATTTGTCACTGGCGGCGGCTGCGCATTTTGAAACAACGTCAACGGTTAACTGTCATGAACAAATCCCTGTTACATAATTTCTCTGCTCATCTGCTGTAATCTCTGCTTTGCTCTGAAATGGTTTAAGTAGTTTTGATGTAGTACAAAATATAAAAAAAAAATTTCATTCCAACATCCAACACAAAAACATTTTGAGTTATAAACTTTAGACAACAATAACGGTCGGACCATGGAAAACACGGTCGGAATCACTGAATCTTGTCATAAAAGTGCCATTAGTTATAAAACGCAGAATTTCATGGAATTTGACATATTTAGACAAAAATAAATGCTTAAAAGAACAATTAATTAAATTTAAATTGTGATATGTCCTAGTGTGATAATCTGCAAAAGTCTGTGATTTTATTGAATAAATATACTGTATAATCTGTAAGTGATGTGTGCTTGAAATTGAATTTGTGAAGCCGGCCTGAAAGCTCATACACTGAAAACACCTCAACATGATAATCACGCACGCTCACGTGTGTGTGTGTGTGTGAGCTGACAGAGAACAGAGCACTGTGAAGTGCACAGCACATACAGACTATGTATTTATTTAATTAAATCACAGCTTTACGAGGATTAATATTCGCACCGTGTCATGTAGCCGACATCTTATCTGGAGGTGAGAAATTAACACCAAAACCACACTGAAACGGCTAAATAAAAGCTCGATTTAAATGTTTTTGCTTAAATATTACACTTGTTGGGCACATAAAATGTCCTGGAAATGTCCTGAAAAATTGTGCCTTGAATAGACTGGGAACCCCGAGTTAGATCGCAGTGCATCTCAACATCCTCCTGTCCTTCTAAATTCATTTTTCTAAGGTAGATTGGCAAGATTGGTCTTCATAAGAAAGTCTGTTTTCTGCATTCTTAGCATTGAGAAACACCCTCAGTATCCAGGAAGAACTTTGAGCGCAACAGAGCAGTGCTCATTCACTGAAGCGCGCTGAGCATACAGACTGTATGTTTACTTATCAAACGCATCCTTTGTGATTCACAAAACTATTGTACAGGATGGCTTCAAGTGACTTTGAATAAAATGCGCGAGTCAGATGGATTTCTTCAATGTTGCTTTTAAGCTTCTTTATGTCATACTGGATTTTGACCGTAATGAACATCTCACACAATAGACCTTATTCACGCTAGTGCCATCTTTGATTTTTAATGGGAATGGCAACGAGGCTGTGAGGGATAGACTTAAAGTCTCGTCAATGGGCTGTACTGCAGTTTAAAGTGTTTTTGGATCATTCCGCAGACAAAACATTGATACATTTCTGTCCAAGTACATTCAGTATACAAAGAACTCCAGAAAACATGAGTTGTAGAAAATCAGATGTGACCTAGGAGCTTTATAATGCTTTATACTGTTCATACCATTGAAGAAACTGTAAATCTGTCCCTCACAGCCTTGTTGTCATTCCCATTAAAAATCAGAGAGGCGCTAGCTTGAATAAGGTCTATAACACAATACTGGAGCACTGGAAACTGCTCTTTATCAATGTGATGATGACCAAGAGAGCAACCACTTCTGGGGATGTGTACTTTGATGTGCAACATAAACAGTGTTTTTTCTCCATGCGAATCTTTCTGTTACCAGATTTAACAGGGTTCCCACGGATCCTTAAAAAGTCTTAAAATATCTTAAATTCAGTTTTCCAAAATTTAAGGTTATAAAAAGTCTTAAATATCTTAAATGATACAACAAAAGTCTTAATTATCATTTAAAAAGACAGGAATCCTGATATGACCTAATATGATAATTAAACTTAAAAAGAATATGATTTAATTTAATTAAATCATATGCGCTGCATCCTTCAAAGTGAAAATGTGACTGTTGTATTTTCTCCAAGCATGCGGGGGGCTTGTGAGTGTTTTCAGCTGTTACTGAAAAGTTCACAGTCATTAGGACATATCAGAATTTATGACAAAATATCACAAACGATCACCTGTTGATTTATGATGTTGATGAAATATGACAGTGTTTACATTTAACTGTTTATATTGTAATACGTTGTAGATTATATTAGGAGTATGCATTTTATTTCCCTTATCTGTTTGAATGAGCAGCTGGAAGCAGTGAAGCGCATACATTTAAAAATAAGAGTCCCTGGTTTATTTCAGCCTTTAAAGTTAAAAGTCCCCCGCTATGAATCAGATCTTTATTTATTTTATTTTTTTCTCTTGGTTATTGGTGTTTTGGTTGCACTATAAACTGCATCTACAATTTAATTAAATTTGGACTCTTGTAGCCTCTGTCTGGCCCTCCCCATCAAAGGAAGGAAAGACTAAGAACACTTAATATAGGCTACCAATTTTAAAAACTATTGGCAGATTAATTGCCTTTCAACACATTATCAGATCAGTGAAATCAAATATTGCTCAACCTCTAATTTGAATTTATTTATATAATGGTACATAAACCAATTTTAATGTGATGTATATGTGGAAAATGTATTTTAAACTTGCATATATCCTACCCTGTTTTACTGATAAGCAATGTTAAGGCCATGTTGAATGTGAGCCCCTGCCTGTTTAAGTAAGAGTTTGTTATACATGATTTATTTTGAGATTGTGTGGGTTTGTATTTGTATGGGTATACAATATTAATTTCATTTGTTCAGGTCTTAAAAAAGGTCTTTCAAAAAGTCTTGCATTTGAAAAAACTCTGCAGCAACCCCGTTTTAAAGTATAGGTTTCTGTTCAAGATTTTCAGCCTTTTTTTTTTTTTACTTTTCGGTGGAAACCCGAAAATAGCTTCTTATGCCATTTTCGGCTAGAAATTTTGGTGCATCCCTAATTAAAATTAGCAATAATTCTCAAAAGTCAAGTCTTTCCCTGACCCACAGGTAATGGCGAGTCACAGGCCAAGCCAAGCTCCTACCCGCATCTGTGCCGCTGGTTTTCTTTCCTGAGTTCTCAGGTGCCATTCAGTTCTGTGGGCAGTAAATGGGCCAGCAAGATCATTGACAACAAAGCCACTGTGAGTTTAGTGCACTGCATCACCACTGTGAAATATTTTTGGCTTCTTGACAGACTACTGCAGTTTTATCTGCTCTATTGAAATTTTTAAAACATTGAAGAGGGTATTCATTTGCGTGATATTTGGTTTCATTTAAATCACAAATAGATATTGTATTTCCTATAGTGCTTTGGTATTAAATTCTTGTAATTTTGTTTTTAGCCTGTGGAAAAGAAGAAACAGGATTTGGGAAAGTTTGTGGAGCTCCCCGGTGCTGAGATTGGCAAAGTAGTGGTGCGCTTTCCACCAGAGGCTAGTGGGTAAGTAGCAATAATGTCTGCACAACACATCTTTCATTGTATAGATGTGTCTTTCTAATGTACCCTTTCATCTCCTCAGATACCTGCACATCGGCCACGCCAAAGCAGCTCTGCTTAATCAGCACTACCAGGTCAATTTCAAGGGCAAGTTAATCATGCGTTTTGATGACACTAACCCAGAGAAGGAGAAAGAGGACTTTGAGAAGGTACAACAATTAGCCCTTTTTTCTTTTTTTTTTTTTTTACTATTTTCTGTTTATCTTAATTTGCTACATCTTTATGGCCAATAACTGTTATAAATGAGGATCATTAGATGCTTTGAGGAATGGGTTACTTTACACAAATTGTGAGATACAAAGAATCCCTCATTGCTTTTTGTTTTGGGCTTTTTTGCCACTATGACAGTTAAATTGAAAGGAAGAGGGATGGGGACACGACGCAGGGCAGATTTGAAACTGCATATCTTGAATGAGCACCAAGGTTACCAGATAAATGTGGTTGCCCTTTTTGCTGCAGGTGATCCTGGAGGATGTGGCCATGCTACAGATAAAACCAGACCAGCTCACCTACACAAGTGACCACTTTCCCACCATCCTGCGCCTGGCAGACAAACTCCTTCAGGAGGGCAAGGCCTACATAGATGACACACCTCCAGACGTCATGAAACAAGAAAGAGAGCAAAGGGTTGAGTCTCACAACCGCAGCAACTGTGAGTTCATGTTACTGGATGTTTGTCTTAATCACTGAAAGTGTCATTTACTGCATAGCAATAGTTCTACTGTAGGTGTTGCACTGAACATGCAGTTTCTCCTCAGCTGTGGAGAAGAACATGCAGATGTGGGAGGAGATGAAGAAAGGCACAAAGTACGGCCAGACCTGTTGCATGAGAGCGAAGATCGACATGAACTCCAACAATGGCTGCTTGCGTGATCCCACACTGTACCGCTGCAAGAATGCCCCTCACCCTCGCACTGGCAGCACTTACAAGTGAGTGAACACGTGCATATAGCATGTTACATTTGAGGTGGCATTGACTGATGCTTAGACCTGTGTACCTTCTGCTCATTGAAGTTTCTTTCTTGTCCTTTCACTCCTCTCCCTCCATCCAGAGTCTATCCCACATATGATTTTGCTTGCCCAATCGTGGACAGTATTGAGGGGGTGACGCATGCCTTGCGTACTACTGAGTACCATGACAGAGATGAGCAGTTCTACTGGGTAATAGATGCAGTGGGTCTGCGGAAGCCCTACATCTGGGAGTATGCCCGACTGAATCTTAACAACACTGTACTGTCCAAGAGGAAGCTCACCTGGTTTGTTGACCAGGGCTATGTGGCAGGCTGGTGAGTCTCACCTTATAGAGCAAGAATTTTTAGCCAGTGTTCAATCACTAAACATTCATGTAAAGAAGTACAAATGTGATAGCATGAGTAAAAGATGTTATTATCTTATCTCCCTCTCTTTTCACTTTCCCAGGGATGACCCACGTTTCCCCACAGTCAGAGGTGTGTTGCGTAGAGGAATGACTGTTGAGGGACTCAAACAATTCATTGCTGCTCAGGTTTGTGTATCTCATGAATAAAAAGCTTTTTGGACAACGGTTTTGTCATGTGCAGTAGGACAATTCCACGGAAATGTCAACCATACCACGGAAAAACGTTTTTAGCAAAGGAACAAAATCCTTTTTTTAAATAGTTTATTTTCTGTCTGTATTTTACTGTAGTATAGTGTAACAATAGGTTTTTAGGAAATTGCATTATCCACCTCACATTTCACACTTTTACTGCAAATGTTACGGCCATTTCTCTGCTTTAGACTTAAACTGGTTATGACATGAGGTATTACATTTTCCTTGATCTTTTGACATGTAAGAATTCATTGTATTATAAAAACAAACTGTAAGTTTCAGAACTCAAAACTTCCTCTTCACTGCAAAAAGAGCATTTGTTGAAAATAAATTCCTCCACATTGTGATGTCACACTGTGATAGACATTTGTATCTGACCACCTCCACAACAACACATCAATGCCTACTTTACCTGATCACTACTGTAGCCTGCCCAGTAGTGGTGAGCAGTGAGATGGTAAGCAGAGAGCATACCAGTCAAGAGCAGAGAGCCAATCATAACAGTTGGCATTTACTGTCAAGTCTTAAAGGAGAAGCAGCAGCAAAACAGAGCTTTTCTGACAGAAGGTCAGAATGAGGGTGGAAAATGATCACGTTTACAAAAACATGACTCTTTCTGTGCAAAAAAATCCTTACTAATATAAAAAATGAACCTCAAGGAACATATATATATATATATATATATATATATATATATATATATATATATATATATAAACAAAAAAAGGCATGTTATGACCCCATTAATTATTTAATTAACCTTCACTCTCTGTTACAGGGAGGATCCAAATCTGTGGTGAACATGGAGTGGGACAAGATCTGGGCATTCAACAAGAAGGTACATATTAAAACCACCCCCAAGGCCCACCATGACAGCACCAGGGTGGGGTTGCCCCAGCTGTGCGTTAAGTCTCACTTAAGTTGGGACGTAAAGTTCACTCTAGGGTCTTGGTAACTACTAGTTACTTTGTAACTAAGCCAGTGCTTAATTTGGTTGCACTACCTGTTCTTAGGGCGAGACTTAGCTAGTTCGACGTAAGTTCTCTGTAAAGTAATGTGTAGTCGCATAACATGACGTTTACCTCTATTGATCCAATAAGCAGCCTTCAAAATTGTACACAGAAGTGTTAAAAAGCCGAATATCTAAAATTACGCTCAAATATTTAGTAGTGCGTAAATTGTGACTTAGTGCCCATTTATGCCACAACTAGGCTAAGTTGTAATTTATGTTTAGCTGGTGCAACTGGCTCCTGATCTCCAGCTGGTCCTTGTGATCTCATTCATTCACTAGTTAAAATACTGTAAACCTATCAGCTGACTATGGTGTCTTGATACTTCCAGCAACATTCCATCGAACCAAAACCTACATTAATACTCCAGCCTCTAACCTCTCTAGCGCTTGAGAGATCGTAGTGCACAGATGTGAAGTTTACCTTTATTGTGCTCCTCAGCCTTGTCCTTTTGTTTGCACGTCCCCTCTTCTACTCTCTCATCCCTTGGTACTAACTTGCCTCTGCATTTACCTTTAGATGTGTCGAAACTGACAGTATTTTTATTATGTGCCTTGTGAATTGTCACATCAACATCTATACACTTGATTCTTGTCAGCTTTTAATGATGCTTTCATATTTAAGATATTTAAATGACCATCTTTTAAATGCTGGGCACATGTTTGTGATTCAGTGTCTTGCATTGATCTTCTGCACCTCATTTCCTGCATCAAGCATGTCCTTGGTTCTTATTAGCTGCAAGCTTCATCTGCTGCCTTCTTTTCTTCTCTCACTTTGGTGCTATTCATTTTCATCCAGATACACATCTATTTCTTTAACACCATCATCTCTTGGTGCTCCCTTTTTTTTCCCTAAGAGCAGGAATGTTGTTCACTGTAAAGTGACTTAATTTGTCAAGACATTTCCGCCGTTATATTTAACTGGATTTAACATTGCTTCTTGGGTAAAGCTGCCTCTGAAGTTGGGCCAACTTGATTTAGAATGGAGCAGTTATATAGGCCGTGAGAGGCATTGTGACAATCTACAATGAACTGATTGTGATATGCACACTGAAGCACTTCCCGTTCTGTCTGTTTCTGACCTCTGAGCTTTGTGTCCCCTCTTTTACATTAAAGTGCATCTCACTCTTCTGTTTACAAGCTGCCAGTTAGCTGTAAAAAGGTACTTCTACACTTCCTCTTCCTCCTTCCTCTTATTCCTCTTCCACACATCTTTTCTGTTTCCTGCATTGCCTGTTCCTTCTTTCCCTCTCACTTTCTATTCCCCAAGCCATCTCTTTCATGCAAGTCCAGTTTATATATATATGGCAGAAAGTTTATTTTTAAGGGATAGCTCAAACAAAAATGAAAAATCTGTCATCATTTACCTTATGTTGTTCAAAACCCGTAAAAATGTATTTCTTGCAATGACCAGAAAAGGAGAAACTTTCTAGAGTGTCCAAGCTGCTCTTATTCACACAACAAACATGGATGGTGATTCACACTGCCAAGCTCCAAAAAGGCACCATAACAGTATGTACAGCTTACTGCACTATATTCCAAGTTTTCTGATAGCTTTGTGTGAGGAACAGAAAACAATTTAAAGGAATATTCTGTGTTCAATACAAGTTAAGCTCAATCAACAGCATTTGTGACCATATTGATTACCACAAAAATTAATTTTGACTCGTTCCCTCCTTTTCTTTAAAAAAACAAACAAAACAAATCTGTGTTCCAGTGAGGCACTTACAATGGAAGTGAATGGGGCCAATTTTTGAACATTAAAATACTCACTTTTTCAACATTATTGCCACACGACATAAATAATATGCATGTAAACATGATTTTAGTGTGATAAAATCACTAACTAACCTTTTCTGTAAAGTTATAACCAATTTTACAACTTTGTTGCTATGGCAATGTAATGTCAACAAACCTTAACCTTAAAATGACTGTAAAAATGACAATTTATACAACTTTACAGCTCGAATATTACATGAGTTTTAACAGAAGAATTCATGTAAGTGCTTTTATAAAATAAAAAGCCTAAAATTGTTGCATTTAAATTGGAGCAACTCAAAACACATTTTTGTGGTAATCAACATTATGCTACAAATGCAGTTGATTGAGCTTAACTTGTATTGAACCCTGAATATTCCTTTAAGTCATTGTACATTTGAAATCTTGCCTTCGGCCTGTTTATGTCTTAATACAAATGCGGCACAATCAACGCTATAAGGAGGAGAAACTGTAAACAAACATAATTGGTTCTCGCCTGCATTGTGATGCACCAAGTTTGAATGTGTGTTTGCAAGAAGAGAGTTAAGAGCTACAGTGAAAGATTTTCAGCAAATAACACCTTTGTTTGTTTTTGTTCCTCACAAGCATATGGAATATAGCACACAAGTCAAATGGATTCCTTTTATTTCCCTTTTTTGGGAGATTGACCGTGTAAATCAACATTCACTTTTATTGTATGGAAAAGCAGCATGGACATTCTGCTAAACAACTTTTGTGTTCCACGGAATAAAGAAAATCATATAGGCTTTAAACAAAGTGATGGTGCGTAAATTATGATTTGGAAAAACTATACCTTTTATATACTGTGTTCAGTAGTTTTTTTATTTTTTACTCTCTCCTTGTGCAGCTTGTGTGTGTTGTTCCCTTCCCTCATACAGCTTCTGGCAGATTCCATAGAAATACATTCATTTAGAATGATTTGTGGTGTTCAGTCACACTCGTTTAGCTATAGAACTCCCCAGTGACGCATTTATGTAAAAGCTTTTGTTTCCAGCCTGAAAACTTGATTTGTCACACATTACGGCAATCAACTCCCTCATGTCCCAGTTAAAGAACAGTAACATGTTTTAGTAATTATGCAGTAATTATGCCTCTAATAATGGAGCACCTCTAATGCTGAGTAGTCCATAGTGTTTGGCTTTCCCTGCTCTTCTTTTCACTAATTTTTTACCTCTCCTCCTTAGAGGTTGCGTTAACTGGCAGTTTTCTGTAATTTGCAGAATTTTGATCAATTGATCAATCACAGCACTGATATTTCAAAATGCTTTGTCATTTTGACATAAAAAATAAGGTATCTGGTAGGGGTGGGAATTACAAGTTAACTGGCAATACAATATAATATCGATATTTAGGTCACGATACAATATTATTGCGATTATTTTTGGTGTATTGCGATTCAAAACTACGATATGTTGCAACATTTCACTAAAAAAATTTTTAAGAGGACTTAAGAGAACTGTTTCCAAATCATCAAATGCATTAAATTAATATGAAAGTGCCAGTTTACAAAACAACACCAGTTTATTTCCTAATATCTGTGAACAATGCAAAGACCATAATGGCTCCCTATTTCTGTGGTTAGGTAAATGTAGCCAGTCTTTCTAAAAAATACATTTTAGTATTTATGAATACAATAGTAGTCTAAACACTGTAAAAACATTATTACAACACAGTTTCAGTACACAAAAGTATAATGGATTTCACCTAAAAGGTTTGCCTATTTTACAGTTGAAATCAGAAGTTTACATACACTTAGGTTGAAGTCATTGAAACTCATTTTTTAACCACTTCACAGATTTCATATTAGCAAACTATAGTATTGGCATGTCATTTAGGACATCTACTTTGTGCATGACATGAGTTGTTTACAGACAGATTGTTTCACTTTTAATTGACTATCACAATTCCACTGGGTCAGAAGTTTACATACACTAAGTTAACTGTGCCTTTAAGCTGCTTGGAAAATTCCAGAAAATGATGTCAAGCCTTTAGACAATTAGCAAATTAGCTTCTGATAGGCTAATTGGAGTCAGTTGAAGGAGTACCTGTGGATGTATTTTAAGGCCTAGCTTCAAACTCAGTGCCTCTTTGATTGACATAATGGGAAAATCAAAAGAAATCAGCCAAGAACTCAGAAAAAAAAAAATTGTGGACCTCCACAAGACTGGTTCATCCTTGGGAGCAATTTCCAAATGCCTGAAGGTACCACGTTCATCTGTACAAACAATAGTATGCAAATATAAACACCATGGGACCACACAGCCATCATACAGCTCAGGAAGGAGACACATTTTGTCTCCTACAGATGAACGTAGTTTGGTGCGAAAAGCGCAAATCAATCCCAGAACAACAGCAAAGGACCTTGTGAAGATGTTGGAGGAAACAGGTAGACAAGTATCTATATCCACAGTAAAACGAGTCCTATATCGACAAGGAAGAATCCACTGCTTCAAAACCACCATAAAAAAGCCAAACTACAGTTTGCAAGTGCACATGGGGACAAAGATCTTACTTTTTGGAGAAATGTCCTCTGGTCTGATGAAGCAAAAATGTAACTGTTTGGCCATAATAACCATCATTATGTTTGGAAGAAAAAGGGTGGGGCTTGCAAGCCGAAGAACACCATCCCAACTGTGAAGCATGGGGGTGGCAGCGTCATGTTGTGGGGGTGCTTTGCTGCAGGAGGGACTGGTGCAATTCACAAAATAGATGGCATCATGAGGAAGAAAAATGATGTGGATATATTGAAGCAACATCTCAAGACATCAGCCAGGAAGTTAAAGCTCGGTCGCAAATGGGTCTTCCAAATGGACAATGACCCCAAGCATACCTCCAAAGTTGTGGCAAAATGGCTTAAGGACAACAAAGTCATGGTATTGGAGTGACCATCACAAATCCCTGACCTCAGTCCGATAGCAAATGTGTGGGCAGAACTGAAAAAGCATGTGCGATCAAGGAGGCCTACAAACCTGACTCTGTTACACCAGTTCTGTCTGGAGGAATGGGCCAAAATTCCAGCAACTTATTGTGAGAAGCTTGTGGAAGGCTACCCAAAATGTTTGACCCAAGTTAAACAATTTAAAGGCAATGCTACCAAATACTAACAAAGTGTATGTAAACTTCTGACCCACTGGGATTGTGATGAAAGAAATAAAAGCTGAAATAAATAATTCTCTCTACTATTATTCTGACATTTCACATTCTTAAAATAAAGTAGTGATCCTAACTGACCTAAGACAGTGAATGTTTACTACCTTTAAATGTAAGGAATTGTGAAACTGAGTTTAAATGTATTTGGCTAAGGTGTATGTAAACTTCTGACTTCAGCTGGATATGATACTAACTTTTTGTCAAAATACCTCAATGTTACTACTGTAAAATTGTGATAAATTTTGTTAAGGTAGGGTGATTATGTGTAAAGCATGATAACTGCACCTTCTATGGGACTGTTGTTCAATTCCTAGATCAATTTGGCAAAGAGATTTTTTTTTTTTTTCCCATCACCACAATATTGATGTGGAAAAATGTAAATAATAGCGATATTTGGCATGCAAATATTGATGCAATATCATAAGGAAAAACATTACAGTACTTTAAAATGTAATATTTTTTCCCACCTATTTGGTCTGTTGCGTATTCCCACTGTAAAGGATGCTTATTGGGAAGAAAAGAAGTGCAGGAAACGGCTGCTGTGAAAACAGAATGGAAGAGAGATGCAAGGATTTGGGAAGATTCCAAGTTGTAGTCCAGTGGAATAATTGATGTGGTATTGTTCAATAAATTGCTTGATCAGAACAGGCCAAGAACCCACAACACAGCAAAGTTCTTGTGATATCAATGTCACATTGAAATGTTACAATGTTTTACTGATGGGTAAATATAGAGTGGAAAATTTTCAACCCAGACATTCAAGTGACAGACTATGATTATTTGTAGCGCAACCTCTGCTTTTCTTCCTCCTTTGTTTTACATTCTTGTCCTTTCAGTCCTTTGTGATCTGTTGATGTTGGTCTATCCATCCATACAGAACTGTGCATAGGCAAAGAAGCCTTTAGTGTGTTTATTTTGATATAAATGTCTTTGCTGCCATTTGTTTCTCTCATTCTCTCTCTATCTCTCATGCACTCTCTCTCTCTCTCTCTCTCTCTCTCTCTCTCTCTCTCTCCTTTTCTCTGTAGGTCATTGACCCAGTCGCCCCCAGATACACAGCCCTACTGAGCTCACAGGTGGTTCCAGTCTTCATTTCTGAAGCCAAGGAGGAAATGAAGGAGGTTGCCAAACATCCCAAGGTAACGTGGTTTGTTGGACAATTTAACAAGTCTATTTACAGAGAATTCCCTTGTGAATCCAAAATGTGGTTATTTTGTCAGATAGACAGTTTTGTTTGTTTTGATTTTTTTCTTTTTAAATTGGACCTTGTCATATGAAGTTGGTTTTCAGTCCTATCTCGCTCTGGGGATTTGTAGAATGCAGACGTGGGAATGAAGCAGGTGTGGTACGGGCCAAAGGTGTTTGTTGAGGGTGCTGATGCCAAAACTTTTACAGAGGGTGAGATAGTCACCTTCATCAACTGGGGAAACATCATCATCACCAAAATCAACAGGTAAAACCTTCAGCAATATAATGCAACAGACACCGAATGGACAAAGATGTACATGTGAAATGTAAGGAATAATGGACATTATCGTAAAATAAATGTTACCCTGTAGCGGTTTATTTTGCGATAATGACTAGCTGGCTGTACGTTGTCTTGCTTATTATATGGTTGCTTAAACTAATAAATGTACATAAAATATCGATTTGACTGTGAAAACGAGATCGTGGAGTAATTCAAGAGATTTAAAACTTGCACAAGTATGTAGGAAATTGGTTGCATGGGACAATGGTCAGTTTTACAGTTTAGCAGTCATTATACAAGAATACTGCAATTGACCAATCAGAATTAAGTATTCAAAAGAGTTGTGTAGTATGTATATTGATGGTATGCGGGTCTTGTGTAGATGCATACTGCTCCACTAAAGCTTCTCTTCTCTTTTGATCCCCACAGGGACAGCAGTGGAGCGATTTCCTCTCTGGAAGGCCGTCTGAACCTGGAAAACACAGATTTTAAAAAGACCACTAAGATCACGTGGCTGGCTGACACCACCCGTGCTCCACTCATGCCCACAGTTTGTGTCAACTACAACCACCTCATTACCAAACCAGTCCTCGGCAAGGATGACAATTTCAAGGATTACATCAACAAGAACAGCAAGGTGAGACCCTCCCCTTGATGAATCCAATCTCAAGTGTTCAAAGTAGATGACATTTGATCTCGCCTGTCTTCTTGTGATTGGGTCACCTGGGACGGATGTTAATATGGATGTGTAAACGGGGCTCTTGGTCTAATAAATGTTCTGTTTCCAGGTAGAGGAGAAGATGCTGGGAGACCCTTGCCTAAAAGACCTGAAGAATGGTGACATCATTCAGCTGCAGAGGCGGGGCTTCTACATCTGTGATCAACCTTATGAGCCAATCAGGTTACGCATCCAATCAGTTCTAACAAAATAAGTCTTGTGAATCTACTCCTGGGTATTTTAAAATTGTGTTTTCCAAGCCTGGAAAAGTCATAGAAATGTATTAATCTCAAAAGCCAGTGAATATACACTCAGTATACACTTTATTCGGTACACCTACTTATTCATGCGATTGTCAAATCAGCCAGTAGTGTTGCAGCAGTGCATAAAATCAAGCAGATATGGGTCAGGAGCTTCAGTTAATGTTCACATCAACCATCAGAATGGGGAAAAAATTTGATCTCAGTGATTTTGACCGTGGCATGATTGTTGGTGCCAGATGGGCTGGTTTGAGTATTTCTGTAATTGCTGATCCTCTGGGATTTTCACACACATCAGTTTCTAGATTTTACTTAGAATGCTGCCAAATACATCCAGCAAGTGGCAGTTCTGCGAACAGAAATACCTTGTTGATGAGAGAGGTCAACGGAGAATGGCCAGACCAGTTCGATCTGACAGAAAGGCTACGGTATCTCGGTAACGGTAACGATAACCCCTCTGTACAATTGTAGTGAGCACAAATGCATCTCAGAATGCACAACACATTGAACCTTGAGGCGGATGGGCTACAACAGCAGAAGACCACGTTGGGTTTTACTTCTCTCAGCCAAGAACAGAAAGCTGAGGCTGCTGTGGGCATACCTGTAGTGTGTGTTATCCATTCAGTCAGATCCGACTCTCGGCGATTCTATGGGCCATCTTTCGCCACGCTTTCTGGTCTTGGACTTTCCCTTTTAGCTGTTCTACACATAGGCCAGTGTCCGTTTTGATGGTGTCGAGCCAGCACGTTCTTTGGCGGCCTCGTCTTCTTGTTCCACTGATCATTCCAAGCATCATTGCTTTCTCCAATGAAACTGATCACATAATGTGGCCAAAGTAAGTGAGCCGGAGTCTGGTAATCTTTTCCTCAAGTGACATTTCTGGCTTGTTGCACTCCAGAACCTCTTTGTTGGTGACCCTTGCTGTCCATGGTATCCGTAACAGTCTTCTCCAGCACCATAGCTCGAAAACATTAATCCTCCTTCGGTCAGCTTTATTCAGGGTCCAGCTTTCACACCCATACATTGATATGGGGAACACAATAGCATGGACCAGTTTGCATTTGGTTGTGAGGCTGATGTCTTTGCTCCTCTAGATTTGGTGCATGCTCAGCATCGCACTACGGCCTAAAGCAATTCGTCGCTTAATTTCAGGGCCGCAATCTCCAGTTCAGTCGATCATGGATCCCAGGAAGCAGAAATCCATGACGCATTCGATCTCTTCACTATTGATGGTTATTTTGACTGCTCCATTTCCAGCTGTTGTCATGATCTTCGTCTTTTTGATGTTGAGGTGGAGGCCAATCTTTTCGCTTTCCTTTTTGATTCTTAGTATGAGGTTTTTCAGCCATCTTCCGTTTCCGGCAGTAATGTTGTATCATCGGCATAGCGGAGATTGTTGATATTTCTGCCGCCAATCTTCACACCGATTTCCGATTCTTCCAGATCTAATTTCCTCATGATCATTTCTGCGTAAAGATTGAAAAGAAAAGGGGACAGGATACAACCTTGTCGCACGCCTTTCCCAATCTTGAACCACTCGCTGTCTCCGTGTTGTGTTCGGACAGTTGCTTCTTGGTCTGTATAAAGGGATCTTCTCAGCTGGCTCAAGTGTGCTGGCACTCCCAGTTCTTGCAGGGCCTTCCATAGCTTATTGTATTCAATGCAGTCAAATGCCTTGCTGTAGTCGATGAAGCACATGTAGATATTTTTCTGATATTCGTGACATTTCTCCATAATCCACCGCAGATTTGCAATATGGTCACAGGTACCACGGCCTCGCTGGAACCCAGCTTGCAAGTCAGGTAGTTCTGCTTCGATGATTGGATGCATTCGCTGCTGTATGATCTTCAGAAGGACTTTGCTCACATTAGGAATCAGGGCTATTGTACGGTAGTTGCAACAGTCCCTTGCATCACCTTTCTTAGGCAGTGGGATGTATACTGATCTCTCCCAATCCTTTGGCCACCTACTGGTTTCCCAGATCTTCTGGCAGATTGCTGTGATAGCCACTAGTGGAACAGGCCTCAGCATTTCTGCCGGGATGCAGTCAATACCAGGTGCCTTGTTTGGTAACTGCTTCAGTGCCCATACAACTTCCTCGTCCAGGATGGCTGACTCCAATTCTACCGGGTCGTCGTGGGGTGGCTCAGGGTCGTTGGTGCTTGTATACAGCTCTTCCGTGTATTCTCGCCATCTGCTTCTGATGCCTTGCTGGTCAGTCAGGAGGTAAAGGGAGTTTGAATTTTCTTGACCTGCACGAAAAGATCTCTGGTGTGAACTTTTCAACAGTCCTCCTCCATTTGCTTGCATCGCTGATCCCACTATGCTTTGTCCTTCTTTGCTGCCCTTTGAAACTCCGTGTTTAGCCTCCTAGCCATATCTCGGTCCTCTGCAGCTTTGGCTGCTCTTCTTTGATCTGCGATTTTGATGGTTTCTGCCAACAGCCACTTTCTCCTTTTCTCTGGTTTCTTGTATGGTATGTCTTCCTGCACTGTTTCGATAATCGTGGCTTGGATTTCCTGCCACAGTTCGTGCAGCTGCTTGTCTGCAGTGCTAAACAGTTTGAATCTGTTCTTCACTTTGCCTATGTATGAAACAGGAACCTTGGAGACATCAAAACGCTTTGGTGGAGCATTCTTTTTGATGTTGCAGAATTTCAACTTGATGGTGGCTACAAGCAGCTTATGGTCAGAACCGCAGTCAGCACCAGGGAATGTTTTGATGGCGAGGACTAAACTTTTCCAGTGTTGACTGCAAAGGATGTAGTCGATCTGATTGCGATGCTGTCCATTGGGGGCTGTAAAGGTGTACAGATGGTGTATATGTTGCATGAACCATGTATTTGAGACCCTGAGATGGTTTTCATGACAGAATTGGACCAAACGATCACCAGTGTCATTCCTTTTACCCATTCTAAACTTGCCTAGGATGTTCGCCTCTTCCTGACTACCGACCTTCGCGTTGAAGTCGCCTATGATATAAACGATATCCTTCCTGTAGTACCTCAGTAGAAATCAAAACTCATCAGACCAGGCTATGTTTTTTCAGTCTTTAACTGTCCAGTTTTGGTGAACCTGTGTCCACTGCAGCCTCAGCTTTCTGTTCTTGGCTGACAGAAGAGGAATCCGATGTGGTCTTCTGCTGTTGAAGCCCATTCGCCTCAAGGTTCGACATGTTGTGCATTCTGAGATGCTATTCTGCCCACCAAAAATCATACCACAGTCTAAATCACTGAGATCACATTTTATCCCCATTCTGATGGTTGATGTGAACATTAACTGAAGCTCCTGACCCGTATCTACATGATTTTATGCATTGCACTGCTGCCACACGATTGGCTGATTAAATAATCGCATAAATATGTGCAGGTGTACCTAATAAAGTGGTCGGTGAGTGTATGTGAATGTATACTATTTCTAGTTGGTCTCTGCTATAAAATATTTCATGAGCTAGATCTTGCTCTTGTATAGAGTAAAATCTATAAAAATCTATTGAAAATGTATATCCAGTAATCACAAACACCTGAAACAATCATGGAAATTCATTGGTCAAAATGGGAGAGAGCCCTGTGCAAAATATTAACGTAAAACTTTTGACCTTGTCTAGCCCCAACAGCTGTAAGGAAAGTCCCTGTGTCCTGCTCTACATCCCAGATGGACACACGAAAGAGATGCCCACTGCTGGCTCCAAGGGCAAGAGCCAAGCAGCTGCAAAATCAGTAAGTGCAGAATACCTCCCAACTATTTTATCCACTTTGTTTCAGAAATTGTAGTGAAAGAAATATTCATCATTTTCTGTTTTCTTTTTCTCTATCTTTGACATCTGAAGGCCGAATCTGCTGCTCCCAGCAAAGCCAAACAAGCTCCAGCCTCCAAGCAGTCCTCCAGCCCAGCACCAGCTGGATCAGAAGATGCAGAGATGACCCCTCTCACTTCCGCTCCAGCACAGAAGAGCTCTACTGCCCCAACCCCTGCCGCAGAAAGTCCAAGCCCTGCTTCCTCCTCTTGTCCTTTCACTCGTGTTGCTGAGCAAGGCGAGGTGGTTCGAAAACTGAAGGCTGAAAAAGTACCCAAGGTCTGTTTCAGTTGCTCTGTTCCAAAACCTAGTGAGCTACCTACCTAGACTGCATTTTAAGGCATCATAGGCATGCTCCTGATGCAAAGGCTGTTATAAAATGTAGATATCTAAGTTTGGCCAAATTCTAAGGCAGCATTACATGTACTCTTCATGAAAGCAACTCTCAAATGCATTGCGTTGAGTTAAACAAAAATGTTTTTATCCAAGATGGCTGACTGAGTCTAGAGGTTGAGTTTAAAAGGAAAGTCTCACAAGGACAATATGCCCTTTCCCACCTACAGTCCTGGTACTTTTCCTTTAGTGTCTTTCTAGATGAGAAATCTTAAGAGTAACGGAAGACTTTCCCCTCTTGCATTCGCATTCATAATGTACCATGACCGTCATCTAGAAGCTACCATTTTTATTCTGATGTTATTTGCACACACGTTTCAATAGCAGCAACAACAAGAATAAAATCAACACCACAGATGGAGGATGCCAGGATCGGAGCTACACTTTTGTTTGTTTAGGTCTGTTTTATACAAACTTTGGCTACATCAGAAAATGTAGGCAGCTGCCTTATCAGTTAATGGTTTAAACAACAGTGTTTTTGGATGAATGGAACTCTCTGAACAGTTTAAAAAGCACCTTATTTCATCCTACCTTTCTCCATATTTATACAGCCTCCGGAGGCAGCATTTTCCAGTTTTCGGACACAGCCTGTGTCTTCAGGTTACAGTTTAAACAGGGCTCGTGAGCCACGTGTGTGGTGCTCCGTGCTGCAACCAGAGAGATGAGAAGAGGTGATGGAGGCGCACTTTAACCATGGAGCACACGCTGATCTCAGACAACATGTTGAAAATGCATTATAAACTTATTTATCAACACAATCGTTTACAATAAGGCTTTTATGACTCCACATAAATTATTGTACTGAAATACTCATTGACTAAAGATGTCTTGGTAAAAGTTAATCACGCAGTAACAGGCACGCAATACTTCCCTCAAAAGTTCAATTACCCACTATCGATAAACATCTGATTATTTATATACATCATCCCAGGAAAAAGTCGATGTAGTAATCCAGAAATCACTTAATTTTTTGTAAATTCACAGTGCAGATGCGATGAAAACTCAACTCAAAGCGTGTCTCCCGATGAAAACACACACACATACACATATGTAAAACTGGCAATTTGCATTGGATACTTTGTTATTTCTGTTAAGGGAATTGTAAAAGTAGTGCAATCTTCTCAGTAGCAGGCTTGCAACTAGTTTATTTACTATGCAGGGCTCCAGACTAAAAAAATTACTAAGGAGCCATTGCCTCCTAAACTGAAACTTTAAGGAGCCAAATGGCTGTTTTTAGTCGCCAAATCATAGAAATGCTCTATTTAGATTGCTGTTCAGAAACAAGATAGAAAGCAGAAGAAAAGGAAGACAGTTGATAACCCATTAATCTGAGGTTTAATAAACAGTATACAGTATATAGTTGAGAAAATAAATTTGCATTCCCTTTTGTCTCATAAATGTTCACACCCCTTTCATAATTTATACAAATATAAGAGATAAAATATATTTTTTTATTTAATACTGCTCTTCACAATCTACATTACAGATATTTACAGAAAGTATAGTATGCATACAGTAGTTTGTTGCACCTTGTGTAATAGTTGTGAACAAGTCCCTCAAAAGTGTCAAAAGCTTGATCTCATATGTATGTGTGTGTGTGTGTGTATGTATATATATATATATATATATATATATATATATATATATAAAATATAAAATATATGGGTGTGTGTGTATATATATGTGTATATATGTATATGTGTGTGTGTGTGTGTGTGTGTGTGTGTGTATGTATACAGTGGCATGCAAAAGTTTGGGCACCCCTGATCAAAATTTCTGTTGTTGTGATTAGCTAAGCAAGCAAAAGATGGCCTGATTTCCAAAAGGCTTAAAGTTAAAGATGACACATGTAGTGAATTTGGTAGTATAAATGTACACGGGATGGGTTAAAGTGCCCATCCTCCACCATTATATGTATGGAAACAGTATGTGTGAGCTAGGAATTAAATTAAACTGTCCTTATTCTACATTATTATGTAAGGAAATTCATAATGGAATTAGTCGCGTTCGACAACCATTATAAATTAGATAAATGACAAATAACTAGATTATTTGTCTGAATAAAATTCTCCATCATTAAAATCGTAATACAGCGTCTCATTGTATCTGCTCACATTTTCTATTGTAAGGAATTAGCTTTAATAAGGGAATTATGATTAATTCTCTTATTGGAGTGATATTATTCTCATGGCTTATTGAAAATAATATTACACATATTTAGGTACAGCTTTGAAGAGAATTCTTTTAAAAACAGGTGTAGGGCTTTACTGGTTGTTTAGATCAGTGTTACTATCAGAAATAATTAATAATTAATTCTTTAGTTATTAATATTTAAATTAATTGAATCTAACTCATTAAAACCTCATATGGGGCTCCAGTAAATGTAGTGCGCTACGTTTAGGAGCGGGTTTGGTTATTAGCAATAATTAATAATTATCAAAGATAATTATTAATTATTTAAATCACTAGAACATTGATGAGAATCAATGTTAGCTTTTTTTAATCCTTTAAATCAACAATTATCAAAGATAATCACTAATCATTAACATCGATGAAACATTAATTAAAATTAACACTAGCTTATTGATCATTCAAATTCAACAATCATCAAAGATAATTATCAATTATCAAAAATCAGTTGAATATTAACAAGGATTAATATTTACGGGGCACCACCCTGGAATCAGGGACTAATAACCAGATAGTATAACAGTCTCAATATTAGATTGTTTTCTTAGGAAAATCGACATCCGAAGAATATCGATTTTCGGAAAAAAAACAATGAATGAAGGCTTGAATCCGAGCACTGACATCCCGTCAGCATGACACAGGTGTATGCAAAACAAACCAAAACACTTCTCTTTGAAATATAACAAAGTTTATTTATGCAGTAATATCAATTAATAATTAATACAATCCAGTCAATAAACTTCCGACTTACAACTACAAACTAAACAGTGATATAATTAGATATGGAAATCAAAATAATCCTATAACACATGAGGGTGTGTGTGTGTGTTAGTACGAGAGAGAGAGAGAATTAAGAGACGGCCCCAAAGCCGATTTCGCGATCATGGGAGAGAAAGCAGCTGTTAGTTTATCACTCAGAGATGCGGTGGACAGCTCGTAAATCGTCCCGCGGTCTTTGATTCTTTAATGGATAAACTCAGTGTGCCGGTCTCACCCGCGGTGGCGGAAATGCACAACAGTCCAATGTGGTTGGACCACAAATCAGCAAATCTCATTTGTGATTAATTAATACCCTGAGTATTAATAATGAGCGGACTCGGTGGTCCATAAACTGTACAAGCAATAACCTTGATACACAAGAATAACACACTATAATATTCTATCTCTGCCCAGATGTAAACCTCTTACTTGAATCGCATGAGGACTCAGAATGTGTGTTCATCCGTACTTTAACTCCGACTCGGTTCCTCGAGGCTTGGGTGATGATGGGAGGCCGTTTCCTCGCTTTGTCGGCGGGGGTATGGCTGTTGATTCTTGGCAGGCTGGCGGAGAAATCAGCAACATCAGCTTGATTGAAGATGGAAGAGAAATCTTTTCTCTCTTCACTTCTGCAGGCAAACGGATGAAGATGCGGATTGCTCGGCAGTCTCCTTCGGGTCCGTTAGAGTGTTCGGTGGAACACAGAGTAATCTTAACTCGTCCAGCGAGATGGAGATTGTATGGCCACAGTTTCAAGTCGGACGTTACTTCCTTGTGCCACGAGGCTGCACCTGAGAGCAGCGATGAGCTGCATCTACACACGGCGAGCAAAGTTGCTGGAAGCAAATCCCAGAAGCATTTCAGAGGTATTTCTACTCCTGATGATGTCATGGTTGAGGGACGTTCTGTTGTGTGCCTCATCCAATAGGAGTTGAGAGTTCGATCCTTTAGTGAGCAAGGCTTCATGGGATTTGTAGTTTGTTTTGGACTCCCTTTGTTTGATTTTGGCGCGGTTTTTATCAGTAAGATTTATGACTTGATATGGGGGCCTGAGTTAGGTTTTACAACTGTGTTAGGCCTGCCTTTGTCTTCTATCTGATTACATGAGGCCCAACACAGGGATGAGATTATTTATCAAAATATACCACCTTCAAATTATCTTTAAAAGGGAAATATGAATAATTAATCATAACTCATTATAATTAATTATAAATATTTGGATTAGTTAATAGAATTAACTTGATGTAGCTGAATTAATATTACAATCAATTAATCTCTTTGTCCAGTGAACGCTCAGTATTGATCGTCTATCAACTCTCAGAAAGTATATTTTTCGTGGCCACAGAAAAATAACTCTTTCTTAGCATGTAGCTGTGATCAAATCATTAAATTGACATTGATGTACAAGTAGACCAGAATCAACTCGCAAGAATGTACACAAAAGCTTTATTTAACTACATCACGAACACATACCTAATCTAAACAAACACATACACACAAATCACGCATACATGGGAAATGGAAAAGTGAAAGTGAATGAAACCAGAACAGAACAGGTGAATGAAGCTATGAAAAGAGTCATTTAACCATCTGAAAGTACCATCAGTTTCTTACTTCAAGCACCTTTGTTAACAAAGGGGTTCACAGCTTATACTAAACCTTTGTTTAGTTAGTTAATTGTACAATACTTTCAATGCCTTGGCTGTTGAGAGAGCGCCTGAATGCAGTCTCAGGAGAAAGTCTTGATGGTTCCTTGAGTCGATGGTGTTGAAGTTGCAATCAGTTTCATCCACGTTGAATGAAGAAATGATGATGAACTTGCGGTGTTTGACTCTGTTATGGTCAAGGAAGTTACACGTGGCTTGATGTGTTTGAGGCCTGCCGGCCTGCGACCTCGCGGTCGGACCGGGTGTTTCCGGTCCCACACGGGCACCAACCATGAGCAGAAGGGAGAAAGAGAGAGGGAAGAGAGGGAGGTCACTCCAACAGTGCCCTTTAACTCCTGAGGGAGGTCACTCCTCTCGAGTTTGGCTTGACCAATGAGAAAGGTGTAATTTTCCAGCGGGAAAAGTTCCTTTGTTTGGAAGCTGACTCATTTGCATGATTGGAGTAAGCTAGCAGTTTGTGCCCCTTTATGCTCTGATTAATATAACAAGCATACAATGCATGCTATAAGGGGGTGCTATACTCCAATGTTTAGGGCATCACTCAAGGATTAATTTTATAGGAAGCATGATACCAATAATTTTACATTATTTAGTGGTTCTGTCATAAAGCATGTACAAAACGGTATACAGTACAAAAGACACTATACGAGACAGTAATAATTATACACACAATGTCCTGAGGATATGCAAATTCATTTATAGAAAAGTCTGTTTTTATGGGCTTTATGTGTCTTTCCTATGGGGGAATGGAGTGAGTTTCTTCTCAGCCACATTCCTTTGCTATTGCATGTGGCTGCCTTCCCCCACCTGGAATGTCTCTGAGGTCCAATAGTTGCTGGACCAGTGTCAGCAAAGGGGGAGTAAAAGCTGATAATGATTAGTGGGAGAGCAGACATCTCGGAGTCTGATTGGGCCTATTTGGACCTTTGCTTGTTACGGTCTTGAGACGTCTGTTGGATTATTCATTAAATAATGAATAATTGTGTGTCTGATTGGTCCAGATGTTATACACATTTCTTTAAAATTTTAAGCAATTTTACTTTTTTTATTCCTCTTTTACAGTTTCAAAATAACAAAAAAGGAAAAGGGCCCAAAGCAAAAGTTTGGGCACCCTGCATGGTCAGTACTTAGTAACACCCCCTGGCAAGGATCACAGTTTGTAAAAGCTTTTTGTAGCCAGCTAAGTGTCTTTACATTTTTGTTTGGGGGATTTTTCACCCATTCTTCCTTGCAAAAGGCTTCAAGTTCTGTGAGATTCTTGGGCCGTCTTGCATGCACTTCTCTTTTGATGTCTATCCACAGATTTTCTATGATGTTTAGGTCGGGGGACTGTGAGGTCCATGGCAAAACCTTCAGCTTGCGCCTCTTGAGGTAGTCCATTGTGGATTTTGAGGTGTGTTTAGGATCATTATCCTGTTGTAGAAGAAATCCTCTTTTCATCTTCAGCTTTTTTACAGATGGTGTGATGTTTGCTTCCAGAATTTGCTGGTATTTAATTTATTTAATCCAGGTTTTCTTCTCATGACTCTTCAATGAAGGCCATATTTGTGCAGGTGTCGCTGCACAGTAGAACAGTGCACCACTACTCCAGAGTCTGCTAAATCTTCTTTAAGGTCTTTTACAGTCAAACAGAGGTTTTGATTTGCCTTTCTAGCAATCCTACGAGGAGTTCTCTCTGAAAGTTTTCTTGGTCTTCCAGACCTCAACTTGAACTCCACCATTCCTGTTAACGGCCATTTCTTAATTACATAATGAACCGAGGAAACGGCTACCTGAAAACGCTTTGCTATCTTCTTATAGCCTTCTCCTGCTTTGTGGGCATCAATTATTTTAATTTTCAGAGTGTTAGGCAGCTGCTTAGAGGAGCCCATGTCTGCTGATTGTTGGGACAAGATTTGAGGAGTCAGAGTATGTATAAAGCTTTGAAATTTGCATCACCTG